>NW_025062787.1:0-10526 GCF_018153295.1 Drosophila grimshawi | reverse complement strand
ATATTTTCAGCTTTTGATGCAGAGTCAAAATATATAAAAAGGGCTTCATAATGTTGAAAGAAATTCTAACTTCTGACAATTATTGGCGAAGATACATCCGTTTGAATTTGGAAACAGAAACTTAAACGTCAATTTCTCGAATTGACTTCAAGACTACATATTTTCAGCTTTTGATGCAGAGTCAAAATATATAAAAAGGGCTTCATAATGTTGAAAGAAATTCTAACTTCTGACAATTATTGGCGACGATACATCCGTTTGAGTTTGGAAACAGAAACATAAAACGTCAATTTCTCGAAATGACTTCGAGACTACATATTTTCAGCTTTTGATGCAGAATCAAAATATATAAAAAGGGCTTCATAATGTTGAAAGAAATTCTAACTTCTGACAATTATTGGCGACGATACATCCGTTTGAGTTTGGAAACAGAAACTTAAAACGTCAATTTCTCGAAATGACTTCGAGACTACATATTTTCAGCTTTGATGCAGATTCAAAATATATAAAAAGGGCTTCATAATGTTGAAAGAAATTCTGACTTCTGACAATTATTGGCGAAGATACATCCGTTTGAATTTGGAACAGAACTTAAAACGTCAATTTCTCGAAATGACTTCGAGAGTACATATTTTCAGCTTTTAATGCAGAATCAAAATATATAAAAAGGGCTTCATAATGTTGAAAGAAATTCTAACTTCTGACAATTATTGGCGAAGATACATCCGTTTGAATTTGGAAACAGAAACTTAAAACGTCATTTTCTCGAAATGACTTCGAGACTACATATTTTCAGCTTTTGATGCAGAGTCAAAATATATAAAAAGGGCTTCATAATGTTGAAAGAAATTCTAACTTCTGACAATTATTGGCGAAGATACATCCGTTTGAATTTGGAAACAGAAACTTAAACGTCAATTTCTCGAAATGACTTGGAGACTACATATTTTCAGCTTTTGATGCAGAATCAAAATATATAAAAAGGGCTTCATAATGTTGAAAGAAATTCTAACTTCTGACAATTATTGGCGAAGATACATCCGTTTGAATTTGGAAACAGAAACTTCAAACGTCAATTTCTCGAAATGACTTCGAGACTACATATTTCTAGCTTTGATGCAGAATCAAAATATATAAAAAGGGCTTCATAATGTTGAAAGAAATTCTAACTTCTGACAATTATTGGCGAAGATACATCCGTTTGAATTTGGGAACAGAAACTCAAAACGTTAATTTCTCGAATTGACTTCAAGACTACATATTTTCAGCTTTGAATGCAGAATCAAAATATATAAAAAGGGCTTCATAATGTTGAAAGAAATTCTAACTTCTGACAATTATTGGCGAAGATACATCCGTTTGAATTTGGAAACAGAAACTTAAACGTCAATTTCTCGAAATGACTTCGAGACTACATATTTTCAGCTTTTGATGCAGAGTCAAAATATATAAAAAGGGCTTCATAATGTTGAAAGAAATTCTAACTTCTGACAATTATTGGCGAAGATACATCCGTTTGAATTTGGAAACAGAAACTTAAAACGTCAATTTCTCGAAATGACTTCGAGACTACATATTTTCAGCTTTGATGCAGAATCAAAATATATAAAAAGGGCTTCATAATGTTGAAAGAAATTCTAACTTTTGACAATTATTGGCGAGGATACATCCGTTTGAATTTGGAAACAGAAACTTAAAACGTCAATTTCTCGAAATGACTTCGAGAGTACATATTTTCAGCTTTTAATGCAGAATCAAAATATATAATGTTGAAAGAAATTCTAACTTCTGACAATTATTGGCGAAGATACATCCGTTTGAATTTGGAAACAGAAACTTAAAACGTCAATTTCTCGAAATGACTTCGAGACTACATATTTTCAGCTTTTGATGCAGAATCAAAATATATAAAAAGGGCTTCATAATGTTGAAAGAAATTCTAACTTCTGACAATTATTTGGCGAAGATACATCCGTTTGAATTTGGAAACAGAAAACTTAAAAACGTAAATTTCTCGAAATGACTTCGCGACTACATATTTTCAGCTTTTGATGCAGAATCAAAATATATATAAAGGGATTCATAATGTTGAAAGAAATTCTAACTTCTGACAATTATTGGCGACGATACATCCGTTTGAGTTTGGAAACAGAAACATAAAACGTAAATTTCTCGAAATGACTTCGAGACTACATATTTTCAGCTTTTGATGCAGAGTCAAAATATATAAAAAGGGCTTCATAATGTTGAAAGAAATTCTAACTTCTGACAATTATTGGCGAAGATACATCCGTTTGAATTTGGAAACAGAAACTTAAAACGTCAATTTCTCGAAATGACCTCCAGACTACATATTTTCAGTTTTTGATGCAGAGTCAAAATATATAAAAAGGGCTTCATAATGTTGAAAGAAATTCTAACTTCTGACAATTATTGGCGAAGATACATCCGTTTGAATTTGGAAACAGAAACTTAAAACGTCAATTTCTCGAAATGACTTCGAGACTACATATTTTCAGCTTTTGATGCAGAGTCAAAATATATAAAAAGGGCTTCATAATGTTGAAAGAAATTCTTACTTCTGACAATTATTGGCGAAGATACATCCGTTTGAATTTGGAAACAGAAACTTAAAACGTCAATTTCTCGAAATGACTTCGAGACTACATATTTCTAGCTTTGATGCAGAATCAAAATATATAAAAAGGGCTTCATAATGTTGAAAGAAATTCTAACTTCTGACAATTATTGGCGAAGATACATCCGTTTGAATTTGGGAACAGAAACTCAAAACGTTAATTTTTCGAATTGACTTCAAGACTACATATTTTCAGCTTTGAATGCAGAATCAAAATATATAAAAATGGGCTTTCATAATGTTGAAAGAAATTCTAACTTCTGACAATTATTGGCAAAGATACATCCGTTTGAATTTGGAAACAGAAACTTAAAACGTCAATTTCTCGAAATGACTTCGAGACTACATATTTTCAGCTTTTGATGCAGAATCAAAATATATAAAAAGGGCTTTATAATGTTGAAACAAATTCTAACTTCTGACAATTATTGGCTAAGATACATCCGTTTGAATTTGGAAACAGAAACTTAAAACGTCATTTTCTCGAAATGACTTCGAGACTACATATTTTCAGCTTTTGATGCAGAGTCAAAATATATAAAAAGGGCTTCATAATGTTGAAAGAAATTCTAACTTCTGACAATTATTGGCGAAGATACATCCGTTTGAATTTGGAAACAGAAACTTAAAACGTCAATTTCTCGAAATGACTTCGAGACCACATATTTTCAGCTTTTGATGCAGAATCAAAATATATAAAAAGGGCTTCATAATGTGCAAGAAATTCTAACTTCTGACAATTATGGCGAAGATACATCCGTTTGAATTTGGAAACAGAAACTTAAAACGTCAAATTTCTCGAAATGACTTCGAGACTACATATTTTCAGCTTTTGATGCAGAGTCAAAATATATAAAAAGGGCTTCATAATGTTGAAAGAAATTCTAACTTCTGACAATTATTGGCGAAGATACATCCGTTTGAATTTGGAAACAGAAACTTAAAACGTCAATTTCTCGAAATGACTTCGAGACTACATATTTTCAGCTTTTGATGCAGAATCAAAATATATAAAAAGGGCTTCATAATGTTGAAAGAAATTCTAACTTCTGACAATTATTGGCGAAGATACATCCGGTTGAATTTGGAAACAGAAACTTAAAACGTCAATTTCTCGAAATGACTTCGAGACTACATATTTTCAGCTTTTGATGCAGAGTCAAAATATATAAAAAGGGCTTCATAATGGTGAAAGAAATTCTAACTTCTGACAATTATTGGCGAAGATACATCCGTTTGAATTTGGAAACAGAAACTTAAAACGCCAATTTCTCGAAATGACTTCGAGACTACATATTTTCAGCTTTTGATGCAGAGTCAAAATATATAAAAAGGGCTTCATAATGTTGAAAGAAATTCTAACTTCTGACAATTATTGGTCAAGATACATCCGTTTGAATTTGGAAACAGAAACTTAAAACGTCAATTTCTCGAAATGACTTCGAGACTACATATTTTTAGCTTTCGATGCAGAATCAAAATATATAAAAAGGGCTTCATAATGTTGAAAGAAATTCTAACTTCTGACAATTATTGGCGAAGATACATCCGTTTGAATTTGGAAACAGAAACTTAAAACGTCAATTTCTCGAAATGACCTCCAGACTACATATTTTCAGTTTTTGATGCAGAGTCAAAATATATAAAAAGGGCTTCATAATATTGAAAGAAATTCTGACTTCTGACAATTATTGGCGAAGATACATCCGTTTGAATTTGGAAACAGAAACTTAAAACGTCAATTTCTCGAAATGACTTCGAGACTACATATTTTCAGCTTTTAATGCAGAGTCAAAATATATAAAAAGGGCTTCATAATGTTGAAAGAAATTCTGACTTCTGCCAATTATTGGCGAAGATACATCCGTTTGAATTTGGAAACAGAAACTTAAAACGTCAATTTCTCGAAATGACTTCGAGACTACATATTTTCAGCTTTTGATGCAGAGTCAAAATATATAAAAAGGGCTTTATAATGTTGAAAGAAATTCTAACTTCTGACAATTATTGGCGAAGATACATCCGTTTGAATTTGGAAACAGAAACTTAAAACGTCATTTTCTCGAAATGACTTCGAGACTACATATTTTCAGCTTTTGATGCAGAGTCAAAATATATAAAAAGGGCTTCATAATGTTGAAAGAAATGCTAACTTCTGACAATTATTGGCGAAGATACATCCGTTTGAATTTGGAAACAGAAACTTAAAACGTCAATTTCTCGAAATGACTTCGAGACAACATATTTTCAGCTTTTGATGCAGAATCAAAATATATAAAAAGGGCTTCATAATGTTGAAAGAAATTCTAACTTCTGACAATTTTTTGCGAAGATACATCCGTTTGAATTTGGAAACAGAAACTTAAAACGTCAATTTCTCGAAATGACTTCGAGACTACATATTTTCAGCTTTTGATGCAGAATCAAAATATATAAAAAGGGCTTCATAATGTTGAAAGAAATACTAACTGCTGACAATTATTGGCGAAGATACATCCGTTTGAATTTGGAAACAGAAACTTAAAATGTCAAATTTCTCGAATTGACTTCAAGACTACATATTTTCAGCTTTTGATGCAGAATCAAAATATATAAAAAGGGCTTCATAATGTTGAAAGACATTCTAACATCTGACAAATAGTGGCGAAGATACATCCGTTTGATTTTGGAAATCTGACACTTCAAACGTCAATTTCTCGAAATGACTTCGGGACAACATATTTTCAGCTTTTGACGCAGAGTCAAAATATATAAAAAGGGCTTCATAATGTTGAAAGAAATTCTAACTTCTGACAATTTTTTGCGAAGATACATCCGTTGGAATTTGGAAACAGAAACTTAAAACGTCAATTTCTCGAAATGACTTCGAGACTACATATTTTCAGCTTTTGATGCAGAATCAAAATATATAAAAAGGGCATCATAATGTTGAAAGAAATTCTAACTTCCTGACAATTATTGGCGAAGATACATCCGTTTGAATTTGGAAACAGAAACTTAAAATGTCAAATTTCTCGAATTGACTTCAAGACTACATATTTTCAGCTTTTGATGCAGAATCAAAATATATAAAAAGGGCTTCATAATGTTGAAAGAAATTCTGACTTCTGACAATTATTGGCGAAGATACATCCGTTTGAATTTGGGAAAATAAACTTAAAACGCCAATATCTCGAAATGACTTCGAGACTACATATTTTCAGCTTTTGATGCAGAATCAAAATATATAAAAAGGGGTTCATAATGTTGCAAGAAATTCTGACTTCTGACAATTATTGGCGAATATACAACCGTTTGAATTTGGAAACAGAGACTTAAAACGTCAATTTCTCGAAATGACTTCGAGACTACATATTTTCAGCTTTTGATGCAGAGTCAAAATATATAAAAAAGGGCTTCATAATGTTGAAAGAAATTCTAACTTCTGACAATTATTGGCGAAGATACATCCGTTTGAATTTGGAAACAGAAACACTAAACGTCAATTTCTCGAAATGACTTCGAGACTACATATTTTCAGCTTTTGATGCAGAGTCAAAATATATAAAAAGGGTTTCATAATGTTGAAAGAAATTCTAACTTCCAACAATTATTGGCGAATATACAACCGTTTGAATTTGGAAACAGAAACTTAAAACGTCAATTTCTCGAAATGACTTCGAGACTACATATTTTCAGCTTTTGATGCAGAGTCAAAATATATAAAGAGGGCTTCATAATGTTGAAAGATTTTCTAACTTCTGACAATTATTGGCGAAGATACATCCGTTTGAATTTGGAAACAGAAACTTAAAATGTCAAATTTCTCGAATTGACTTCAAGACTACATATTTTCAGCTTTTGATGCAGAATCAAAATATATAAAAAGGGCTTCATAATGTTGAAAGAAATTCTAACTTCTGACAATTATTGGCGAAGATACATCCGTTTGAATTTGGAAACAGAAACTTAAAACGCCAATTTCTCGAAATGACTTCGAGACTACATATTTTCAGCTTTTGATGCAGAGTCAAAATATATAAAAAGGGCTTCATAATGTTGAAAGATTTTCTAACTTCTGACAATTATTGGCGAAGATACATCCGTTTGAATTTGGAAACAGAAACTTAAAACGTCAATTTCTCGAAATGACTTCGAGACTACATATTTTCAGCTTTTGATGCAGAGTCAAAATATATAAAAAGGGCTTCATAATGTTGAAAGAAATTCTAACTTCTGACAATTATTGGCGAAGATACATCCGTTTGAATTTGGAAACAGAAACTTAAAACGTCAATTTCTCGAAATGACCTCCAGACTACATATTTTCAGTTTTTGATGCAGAGTCAAAATATATAAAAAGGGCTTCATAATGTTGAAAGAAATTCTAACTTCTGACAATTATTGGCGAAGATACATCCGTTTGAATTTGGAAACAGAAACTTAAAACGTCATTTTCTCGAAATGACTTCGAGACTACATATTTTCAGCTTTTGATGCAGAGTCAAAATATATAAAAAGGGCTTCATAATGTTGAAAGAAATTCTAACTTCTGACAATTATTGGCGAAGATACATCCGTTTGAATTTGGAAACAGAAACTTAAAACGTCAATTTCTCGAAATGACTTCGAGACTACATATTTTCAGCTTTTGATGCAGAATCAAAATATATAAAAAGGGCTTCATAATGTTGAAAGAAATTCTAACTTCTGACAATTATTGGCGAAGATACATCCGTTTGAATTTGGGAACAGAAACTCAAAACGTTAATTTCTCGAATTGACTTCCAGACTACATATTTTCAGCTTTTGATGCAGAATCAAAATATATAAAAAGGGCTTCATAATGTTGAAAGAAATGCTAACTTCTGACAATTATTGGCGAAGATACATCCGTTTGAATTTGGAAACAGAAACTTAAAACGTCAATTTCTCGAAATGACTTCGAGACTACATATTTTCAGCTTTTGATGCAGAATCAAAATATATAAAAAGGGCTTTATAATGTTGAAAGAAATTCTAACTTCTGACAATTATTGGCGAAGATACATCCGTTTGAATTTGGAAACAGAAACTTAAAACGTCAATTTCTCGAAATGACTTCGAGACTACATATTTGCAGCTTTTGATGCAGAGTCAAAATATATAAAAAGGGCTTCATAATGTTGAAAGAAATTCTAACTTCTGACAATTATTGGCGAAGATACATCCGTTTGAATTTGGAAACAGAAACTTAAAACGTCAATTTCTCGAAATGACTTCGAGACAACATATTTTCAGCTTTTGATGCAGAATCAAAATATATAAAAAGGGCTTCATAATGTTGAAAGAAATTCTAACTTCTGACAATTTTTTTGCGAAGATACATCCGTTTAAATTTGGAAACAGAAACTTAAAACGTCAATTTCTCGAAATGACTTCGAGACTACATATTTTCAGCTTTTGATGCAGAATCAAAATATATAAAAAGGGCTTCATAATGTTGAAAGAAATACTAACTTCTGACAATTATTGGCGAAGATACATCCGTTTGAATTTGGAAACAGAAACTTAAAATGTCAAATTTCTCGAATTGACTTCAAGACTACATATTTTCAGCTTTTGATGCAGAATCAAAATATATAAAAAGGGCTTCATAATGTTGAAAGAAATTCTGACTTCTGACAATTATTGGCGAAGATACATCCGTTTGAATTTGGGAACAGAAACTTAAAACGCCAATATCTCGAAATGACTTCGAGACTACATATTTTCAGCTTTTGATGCAGAATCAAAATATATAAAAAGGGCTTCATAATGTTGAAAGATTTTCTAACTTCTGACAATTATTGGCGAAGATACATCCGTTTGAATTTGGAAACAGAAACTTAAAACGTCAATTTCTCGAAATGACTTCGAGACTACATATTTTCAGCTTTTGATGCAGAGTCAAAATATATAAAAAGGGTTTCATAATGTTGAAAGAAATTCTAACTTCCGACAATTATTGGCGAATATACAACCGTTTGAATTTGGAAACAGAAACTTAAAACGTCAATTTCTCGAAATGACTTCGAGACTACATATTTTCAGCTTTTGATGCAGAGTCAAAATATATAAAAAGGGCTTCATAATGTTGAAAGATTTTCTAACTTCTGACAATTATTGGCGAAGATACATCCGTTTGAATTTGGAAACAGAAACTTAAAACGTCAATTTCTCGAAATGACTTCGAGACTACATATTTTCAGCTTTTGATGCAGAGTCAAAATATATAAAAAGGGCTTCATAATGTTGAAAGAAATTCTAACTTCTGACAATTATTGGCGAATATACAACCGTTTGAATTTGGAAACAGAAACTTAAAACGTAAATTTCTCGAATTGACTTCAAGACTACATATTTTCAGCTTTTGATGCAGAATCAAAATATATAAAAAGGGCTTCATAATGTTGAAAGAAATTCTAACTTCTGACAATTATTGGCGAAGATACATCCGTTTGAATTTGGAAACAGAAACTTAAATCGTCAATTTCTCGAAATGACTTCGAGACTACATATTTTCAGCTTTTGATGCAGAGTCAAAATATATAAAAAGGGCTTCATAATGTTGAAAGATTTTCTAACTTCTGACAATTATTGGCGAAGATACATCCGTTTGAATTTGGAAACAGAAACTTAAAACGTCAATTTCTCGAAATGACTTCGAGACTACATATTTTCAGCTTTTGATGCAGAGTCAAAATATATAAAAAGGGCTTCATAATGTTGAAAGAAATTCTGACTTCTGACAATTATTGGCGAAGATACATCCGTTTGAATTTGGAAACAGAAACTTAAAACGTCAATTTCTCGAAATGACTTCGAGACTACATATTTTCAGCTTTTGATGCAGAGTCAAAATATATAAAAAGGGCTTCATAATGTTGAAAGATTTTCTAACTTCTGACAATTATTGGCGAAGATACATCCGTTTGAATTTGGAAACAGAAACTTAAAACGTCAATTTCTCGAAATGACTTCGAGACTACATATTTTCAGCTTTTGATGCAGAGTCAAAATATATAAAAAGGGCTTCATAATGTTGAAAGAAATTCTAACTTCTGACAATTATTGGCGAAGATACAACCGTTTGAATTTGGAAACAGAAACTTAAAACGTCAATTTCTCGAAATGACTTCGAGACTACATATTTTCAGCTTTTGATGCAGAGTCAAAATATATAAAAAGGGCTTCATAATGTTGAAAGAAATTCTAACTTCTGACAATTATTGGCGAAGATACATCCGTTTGAATTTGGAAACAGAAACTTAAAACGTCAATTTCTCGAATTGACTTCAAGACTACATATTTTCAGCTTTTGATGCAGAGTCAAAATATATAAAAAGGGCTTCATAATGTTGAAAGAAATTCTAACTTCTGACAATTATTGGCGAAGATACATCCGTTTGAATTTGGAAACAGAAACTTAAAACGTCAATTTCTCGAAATGACTTCGAGACTACATATTTTCAGCTTTTGATGCAGAGTCAAAATATATAAAAAGGGCTTCATAATGTTGAAAGATTTTCTAACTTCTGACAATTATTGGCGAAGATACATCCGTTTGAATTTGGAAACAGAAACTTTAAACGTCAATTTCTCGAAATGACTTCAAGACTACATATTTTCAGCTTTTGATGCAGAGTCAAAATATATAAAAAGGGCTTCATAATGTTGAAAGAAATTCTAACTTCTGACAATTATTGGCGAAGATACATCCGTTTGAATTTGGAAACAGAAACTTAAAACGTCAATTTCTCGAAATGACTTCGAGACTACATATTTTCAGCTTTTGATGCAGAGTCAAAATATATAAAAAGGGCTTCATAATGTTGAAAGAAATTCTAACTTCTGACAATTATTGGCGAAGATACATCCGTTTGAATTT
>NW_025062786.1:0-39764 GCF_018153295.1 Drosophila grimshawi | reverse complement strand
AACAGAAACTTAAAACGTCAATTTCTCGAAATGACTTCGAGACTACATATTTTCAGCTTTTGATGCAGAATCAAAATATATAAAAAGGGCTTCATAATGTTGAAAGAAATTCTAACTTCTGACAATTATTGGCGAAGATACATCCGTTTGAATTTGGAAACAGAAACTTAAAACGTCAATTTCTCGAAATGACTTCGAGACTACATATTTTCAGCTTTTGATGCAGAATCAAAATATATAAAAAGGGCTTCATAATGTTGAAAGAAATTCTAACTTCTGACAATTATTGGCGAAGATACATCCGTTTGAATTTGGAAACAGAAACTTAAAACGTCAATTTCTCGAAATGACTTCGAGACTACATATTTTCAGCTTTTGATGCAGAATCAAAATATATAAAAAGGGCTTCATAATGTTGAAAGAAATTCTAACTTCTGACAATTATTGGCGAAGATACATCCGTTTGAATTTGGAAACAGAAACTTAAAACGTCAATTTCTCGAAATGACTTCAAGACTACATATTTTCAGCTTTTGATGCAGAATCAAAATATATAAAAAGGGCTTCATAATGTTGAAAGAAATTCTAACTTCTGACAATTATTGGCGAAGATACATCCGTTTGAATTTGGAAACAGAAACTTAAAACGTCAATTTCTCGAAATGACTTCGAGACTACATATTTTCAGCTTTTGATGCAGAATCAAAATATATAAAAAGGGCTTCATAATGTTGAAAGAAATTCTAACTTCTGACAATTATTGGCGAAGATACATCCGTTTGAATTTGGAAACAGAAACTTAAAACGTCAATTTCTCGAAATGACTTCGAGACTACATATTTTCAGCTTTTGATGCAGAATCAAAATATATAAAAAGGGCTTCATAATGTTGAAAGAAATTCTAACTTCTGACAATTATTGGCGAAGATACATCCGTTTGAATTTGGAAACAGAAACTTAAAACGTCAATTTCTCGAATTGACTTCAAGACTACATATTTTCAGCTTTTGATGCAGAGTCAAAATATATAAAAAGGGCTTCATAATGTTGAAAGAAATTCTAACTTCTGACAATTATTGGCGAAGATACATCCGTTTGAATTTGGAAACAGAAACTTAAAACGTCAATTTCTCGAATTGACTTCAAGACTACATATTTTCAGCTTTTGATGCAGAGTCAAAATATATAAAAAGGGCTTCATAATGTTGAAAGAAATTCTAACTTCTGACAATTATTGGCGAAGATACATCCGTTTGAATTTGGAAACAGAAACTTAAAACGTCAATTTCTCGAAATGACTTCGAGACTACATATTTTCAGCTTTTGATGCAGAATCAAAATATATAAAAAGGGCTTCATAATGTTGAAAGAAATTCTAACTTCTGACAATTATTGGCGAAGATACATCCGTTTGAATTTGGAAACAGAAACTTAAAACGTCAATTTCTCGAAATGACTTCGAGACTACATATTTTCAGCTTTTGATGCAGAGTCAAAATATATAAAAAGGGCTTCATAATGTTGAAAGAAATTCTAACTTCTGACAATTATTGGCAAAGATACATCCGTTTGAATTTGGAAACAGAAACTTAAAACGTCAATTTCTCGAAATGACTTCGAGACTACATATTTTCAGCTTTTGATGCAGAGTCAAAATATATAAAAAGGGCTTCATAATGTTGAAAGAAATTCTAACTTCTGACAATTATTGGCGAAGATACATCCGTTTGAATTTGGAAACAGAAACTTAAAACGTCAATTTCTCGAAATGACTTCGAGACTACATATTTTCAGCTTTTGATGCAGAGTCAAAATATATAAAAAGGGCTTCATAATGTTGAAAGAAATTCTAACTTCTGACAATTATTGGCGAAGATACATCCGTTTGAATTTGGAAACAGAAACTTAAAACGTCAATTTCTCGAATTGACTTCAAGACTACATATTTTCAACTTTTGATGCAGAATCAAAATATATAAAAAGGGGGCTTCATAATGTTGAAAGAAATTCTAACTTCTGACAATTATTGGCGAAGATACATCCGTTTGAATTTGGAAACAGAAACTTAAAACGTCAATTTCTCGAAATGACTTCGAGACTACATATTTTCAGCTTTTGATGCAGAATCAAAATATATAAAAAGGGCTTTATAATGTTGAAAGAAATTCTAACTTCTGACAATTATTGGCGAAGATACATCCGTTTGAATTTGGAAACAGAAACTTAAAACGTCAATTTCTCGAAATGACCTCGAGACTACATATTTTCAGCTTTTGATGCAGAGTCAAAATATATAAAAAGGGCTTCATAATGTTGAAAGAAATTCTAACTTCTGACAATTATTGGCGAAGATACATCCGTTTGAATTTGGAAACAGAAACTTAAAACGTCAATTTCTCGAAATGACTTCAAGACTACATATTTTCAGCTTTTGATGCAGAATCAAAATATATAAAAAGGGCTTCATAATGTTGAAAGAAATTCTAACTTCTGACAATTATTGGCGAAGATACATCCGTTTGAATTTGGAAACAGAAACTTAAAACGTCAATTTCTCGAAATGACTTCAAGACTACATATTTTCAGCTTTTGATGCAGAATCAAAATATATAAAAAGGGCTTCATAATGTTGAAAGAAATTCTAACTTCTGACAATTATTGGCGAAGATACATCCGTTTGAATTTGGAAACAGAAACTTAAAACGTCAATTTCTCGAAATGACTTCGAGACTACATATTTTCAGCTTTTGATGCAGAGTCAAAATATATAAAAAGGGCTTCATAATGTTGAAAGAAATTCTAACTTCTGACAATTATTGGCGAAGATACATCCGTTTGAATTTGGAAACAGAAACTTAAAACGTCAATTTCTCGAAATGACTTCGAGACTACATATTTTCAGCTTTTGATGCAGAATCAAAATATATAAAAAGGGCTTCATAATGTTGAAAGAAATTCTAACTTCTGACAATTATTGGCGAAGATACATCCGTTTGAATTTGGAAACAGAAACTTAAAACGTCAATTTCTCGAAATGACTTCAAGACTACATATTTTCAGCTTTTGATGCAGAGTCAAAATATATAAAAAGGGCTTCATAATGTTGAAAGAAATTCTAACTTCTGACAATTATTGGCGAAGATACATCCGTTTGAATTTGGAAACAGAAACTTAAAACGTCAATTTCTCGAAATGACTTCGAGACTACATATTTTCAGCTTTTGATGCAGAATCAAAATATATAAAAAGGGCTTCATAATGTTGAAAGAAATTCTAACTTCTGACAATTATTGGCGAAGATACATCCGTTTGAATTTGGAAACAGAAACTTAAAACGTCAATTTCTCGAAATGACTTCGAGACTACATATTTTCAGCTTTTGATGCAGAATCAAAATATATAAAAAGGGCTTCATAATGTTGAAAGAAATTCTAACTTCTGACAATTATTGGCGAAGATACATCCGTTTGAATTTGGAAACAGAAACTTAAAACGTCAATTTCTCGAAATGACTTCGAGACTACATATTTTCAGCTTTTGATGCAGAGTCAAAATATATAAAAAGGGCTTCATAATGTTGAAAGAAATTCTAACTTCTGACAATTATTGGCGAAGATACATCCGTTTGAATTTGGAAACAGAAACTTAAAACGTCAATTTCTCGAAATGACTTCGAGACTACATATTTTCAGCTTTTGATGCAGAATCAAAATATATAAAAAGGGCTTCATAATGTTGAAAGAAATTCTAACTTCTGACAATTATTGGCGAAGATACATCCGTTTGAATTTGGAAACAGAAACTTAAAACGTCAATTTCTCGAATTGACTTCGAGACTACATATTTTCAGCTTTTGATGCAGAGTCAAAATATATAAAAAGGGCTTCATAATGTTGAAAGAAATTCTAACTTCTGACAATTATTGGCGAAGATACATCCGTTTGAATTTGGAAACAGAAACTTAAAACGTCAATTTCTCGAAATGACTTCGAGACTACATATTTTCAGCTTTTGATGCAGAGTCAAAATATATAAAAAGGGCTTCATAATGTTGAAAGAAATTCTAACTTCTGACAATTATTGGCGAAGATACATCCGTTTGAATTTGGAAACAGAAACTTAAAACGTCAATTTCTCGAAATGACTTCGAGACTACATATTTTCAGCTTTTGATGCAGAGTCAAAATATATAAAAAGGGCTTCATAATGTTGAAAGAAATTCTAACTTCTGACAATTATTGGCGAAGATACATCCGTTTGAATTTGGAAACAGAAACTTAAAACGTCAATTTCTCGAAATGACTTCGAGACTACATATTTTCAGCTTTTGATGCAGAGTCAAAATATATAAAAAGGGCTTCATAATGTTGAAAGAAATTCTAACTTTTGACAATTATTGGCGAAGATACAACCGTTTGAATTTGGAAACAGAAACTTAAAACGTCAATTTCTCGAATTTATTTCAAGAATACATATTTTCAACTTTTGATGCAGAATCAATATATATAAATAAGGCTTCATAATGTTGAAAGAAATTCTAACTTTTGACAATTATTGGCGAAGATACATCCGTTTGAATTTGGAAACAGAAACTTAAAACGTCAATTTCTCGAATTTATTTCAAGAATACATATTTTCAACTTTTGATGCAGAATCAATATATATAAATAAGGCTTCATAATGTTGAAAGAAATTCTAACTTTTGACAATTATTGGCGAAGATACAACCGTTTGAATTTGGAAACAGAAACTTAAAACGTCAATTTCTCGAAATGACTTCGAGACTACATATTTTCAGCTTTTGATGCAGAATCAAAATATATAAAAAGGGCTTCATAATGTTGAAAGAAATTCTAACTTCTGACAATTATTGGCGAAGATACATCCGTTTGAATTTGGAAACAGAAACTTAAAACGTCAATTTCTCGAAATGACTTCGAGACTACATATTTTCAGCTTTTGATGCAGAATCAAAATATATAAAAAGGGCTTCATAATGTTGAAAGAAATTCTAACTTCTGACAATTATTGGCGAAGATACATCCGTTTGAATTTGGAAACAGAAACTTAAAACGTCAATTTCTCGAAATGACTTCGAGACTACATATTTTCAGCTTTTGATGCAGAATCAAAATATATAAAAAGGGCTTCATAATGTTGAAAGAAATTCTAACTTCTGACAATTATTGGCGAAGATACATCCGTTTGAATTTGGGAACAGAAACTTAAAACGTCAATTTCTCGAAATGACTTCGAGACTACATATTTTCAGCTTTTGATGCAGAATCAAAATATATAAAAAGGGCTTCATAATGTTGAAAGAAATTCTAACTTCTGACAATTATTGGCGAAGATACATCCGTTTGAATTTAGGAAACAGAAACTTAAAACGCCAATATCTCGAAATGACTTCGAGACTACATATTTTCAGCTTTTGATGCAGAATCAAAATATATAAAAAGGGGTTCATAATGTTGCAAGAAATTCTGACTTCTGACAATTATTGGCGAATATACAACCGTTTGGATTTGGAAACAGAAACTTAAAACGTCAATTTCTCGAAATGACTTCGAGACTACATATTTTCAGCTTTTGATGCAGAATCAAAATATATAAAAAGGGCTTCATAATGTTGAAAGAAATTCTAACTTCTGACAATTATTGGCGAAGATACATCCGCTTGAATTTGGAAACAGAAACTTAAAACGTCAATTTCTCGAAATGACTTCGAGACTACATATTTTCAGCTTTTGATGCAGAGTCAAAATATATAAAAAGGGCTTCATAATGTTGAAAGAAATTCTAACTTCTACAATTATTGGCGAAGATACATCCGTTTGAATTTGGAAACCGAAACTTAAAACGTCAATTTCTCGAATTGACTTCGAGACTACATATTTTCAGCTTTTGATGCAGAGTCAAAATATATAAAAAGGGCTTCATAATGTTGAAAGAAATTCTAACTTCTGACAATTATTGGCGAAGATACATCCGTTTGAATTTGGAAACAGAAACTTCAAACGTCAATTTCTCGAAATGACTTCGAGACAACATATTTCCAGCTTTGATGCAGAATCAAAATATATAAAAAGGGCTTCATAATGTTGAAAGAAATTCTAACTTTTGACAATTATTGGCGAAGATACATCCGTTTGAATTTGGAAACAGAAACTTAAAACGTCAATTTCTCGAAATGACTTCGAGACTACATATTTTCAGCTTTTGATGCAGAATCAAAATATATAAAAAGGGCTTCATAATGTTGAAAGAAATTCTAACTTCTGACAATTATTGGCGAAGATACATCCGTTTGAATTTGGAAACAGAAACTTAAAACGTCAATTTCTCGAAATGACTTCGAGACTACATATTTTCAGCTTTTGATGCAGAGTCAAAATATGTAAAAAGGGCTTCATAATGTTGAAAGAAATTCTAACTTCTGACAATTATTGGCGAAGATACTCGTACATCCGTTTGAATTTGGAAACAGAAACTTAAAACGTCAATTTCTCGAAATGACCTCCAGACTACATATTTTCAGTTTTTGATGCAGAGTCAAAATATATAAAAAGGGCTTCATAATGTTGAAAGAAATTCTAACTTCTGACAATTATTGGCGAAGATACATCCGTTTGAATTTGGAAACAGAAACTTAAAACGTCAATTTCTCGAAATGACTTCGGGACTACATATTTTCAGCTTTTGATGCAGAATCAAAATATATAAAAAGGGCTTCATAGTGTTGAAAGAAATTCTGACTTCTGACAATTATTGGCGAAGATACATCCGTTTGAATTTGGAAACAGAAACTTAAAACGTCAATTTCTCGAAATGACTTCGAGACTACATATTTTCAGCTTTTGATGCAGAATCAAAATATATAAAAAGGGCTTCATAATGTTGAAAGAAATTCTAACTTCTGACAATTATTGGCGAAGATACATCCGTTTGAATTTGGAAACAGAAACTTAAAACGTCAATTTCTCGAAATGACTTCGAGACTACATATTTTCAGCTTTTGATGCAGAATCAAAATATATAAAAAGGGCTTCATAATGTTGAAAGAAATTCTAACTTCTTACAATTATTGGCGAAGATACATCCGTTTGAATTTGGAAACAGAAACTTAAAACGTCAATTTCGCGAAATGACTTCGAGACTACATATTTTCAGCTTTTGATGCAGAATCAAAATATATAAAAAGGGCTTCATAATGTTGAAAGAAATTCTAACTTCTGACAATTATTGGCGAAGATACATCCGTTTGAATTTGGAAACAGAAACTTAAAACGTCAATTTCTCGAAATGACTTCGAGACTACATATTTTCAGCTTTTGATGCAGAGTCAAAATATATAAAAAGGGCTTCATAATGTTGAAAGAAATTCTAACTTCTGACAATTATTGGCGAAGATACATCCGTTTGAATTTGGAAACAGAAACTTAAAACGTCAATTTCTCGAAATGACTTCGAGACTACATATTTTCAGCTTTTGATGCAGAATCAAAATATATAAAAAGGGCTTCATAATGTTGAAAGAAATTCTAACTTCTGACAATTATTGGCGAAGATACATCCGTTTGAATTTAGGAAAATAAACTTAAAACGCCAATATCTCGAAATGACTTCGAGACTACATATTTTCAGCTTTTGATGCAGAATCAAAATATATAAAAAGGGGTTCATAATGTTGCAAGAAATTCTGACTTCTGACAATTATTGGCGAAGATACAACCGTTTGAATTTGGAAACAGAAACTTAAAACGTCAATTTCTCGAAATGACTTCGAGACTACATATTTTCAGCTTTTGATGCAGAATCAAAATATATAAAAAGGGCTTCATAATGTTGAAAGAAATTCTAACTTCTGACAATTATTGGCGAAGATACATCCGTTTGAATTTGGAAACAGAAACTTAAAACGTCAATTTCTCGAAATGACTTCGAGACTACATATTTTCAGCTTTTGATGCAGAGTCAAAATATATAAAAAGGGCTTCATAATGTTGAAAGAAATTCTAACTTCTGACAATTATTGGCGAAGATACATCCGTTTGAATTTGGAAACAGAAACTTAAAACGTCAATTTCTCGAAATGACTTCGAGACTACATATTTTCAGCTTTTGATGCAGAATCAAAATATATAAAAAGGGCTTCATAATGTTGAAAGAAATTCTAACTTCTGACAATTATTGGCGAAGATACATCCGTTTGAATTTGGAAACAGAAACTTAAAACGTCAATTTCTCGAATTGACTTCAAGACTACATATTTTCAGCTTTTGATGCAGAGTCAAAATATATAAAAAGGGCTTCATAATGTTGAAAGAAATTCTAACTTCTGACAATTATTGGCGAAGATACATCCGTTTGAATTTGGAAACAGAAACTTAAAACGTCAATTTCTCGAATTGACTTCAAGACTACATATTTTCAGCTTTTGATGCAGAGTCAAAATATATAAAAAGGGCTTCATAATGTTGAAAGAAATTCTAACTTCTGACAATTATTGGCGAAGATACATCCGTTTGAATTTGGAAACAGAAACTTAAAACGTCAATTTCTCGAAATGACTTCGAGACAACATATTTCCAGCTTTTGATGCAGAATCAAAATATATAAAAAGGGCTTCATAATGTTGAAAGAAATTCTAACTTCTGACAATTATTGGCGAAGATACATCCGTTTGAATTTGGAAACAGAAACTTAAAACGTCAATTTCTCGAAATGACTTCGAGACTACATATTTTCAGCTTTTGATGCAGAATCAAAATATATAAAAAGGGCTTCATAATGTTGAAAGAAATTCTAACTTCTGACAATTATTGGCGACGATACATCCGTTTGAATTTGGAAACAGAAACTTAAAACGTCAATTTCTCGAAATGACTTCGAGACTACATATTTTCAGCTTTTGAAGCAGAGTCAAAATATATAAAAAGGGCTTCATAATGTTGAAAGAAATTCTAACTTCTGACAATTATTGGCGAAGATACCTCCGTTTGAATTTGGAAACAGAAACTTAATACGTCAATTTCTCGAAATGACTTCGAGACTACATATTTTCAGCTTTTGATGCAGAGTCAAAATATATAAAAAGGGCTTCATAATGTTGAAAGAAATTCTAACTTCTGACAATTATTGGCGAAGATACATCCGTTTGAATTTGGAAACAGAAACTTAAAACGTTAATTTCTCGAAATGACTTCGAGACTACATATTTTCAGCTTTTGATGCAGAGTCAAAATACATAAAAAGGGCTTCATAATGTTGAAAGAAATTCTGACTTCTGACAATTATTGGCGAAGATACATCCGTTTGAATTTGGAAACAGAAACTTAAAATGTCAATTTCTCGAAATGACTTCGAGACTACATATTTTCAGCTTTTGATGCAGAGTCAAAATATATAAAAAGGGCTTCAAAATGTTGAAAGAAATTCGAACTTCTGACAATTATTGGCGAAGATACATCCGTTTGAATTTGGAAACAGAAACTTAAAACGTCAATTTCTCGAAATGACTTCGAAATGACTACGATATTTTCAGCTTTTGAGCTGCAGATGTACAATAATACATAAAAAGGGCTTCATAAGGTTGAAAGAAATTCTGACTTCTGACAATTATTTGGCGAAGATACATCCGTTTGAATTTGGAAACAGAAACTTAAAACGTCATTTCTCGAAATGACTTCGAGACTACATATTTTCAGCTTTTGATGCAGAGTCAAAATATATAAAATGGTTTCATAATGTTGAAAGAAATTCTAACTTCTGACAATTATTGGCGAAGATACATCCGTTTGAATTTGGAAACAGAAACTTAAAACGTCAATTTCTCGAAATGACTTCGAGACTACATATTTTCAGCTTTTGATGCAGAATCAAAATATATAAAAAGGGCTTCATAATGTTGAAAGAAATTCTGACTTCTGACAATTATTGGCGAAGATACATCCGTTTGAAATTTAGGAAAATAAACTTAAAACGCCCAATATCTCCCAAATGACTTCGAGACTACATATTTTCAGCTTTTGATGCAGAATCAAAATATATAAAAAGGGGTTCATAATGTTGCAAGAAATTCTGACTTCTGACAATTATTGGCGAATATACAACCGTTTGGATTTGGAAACAGAAACTTAAAACGTCAATTTCTCGAAATGACTTCGAGACTACATATTTTCAGCTTTTGATGCAGAGTCAAAATATATAAAAAGGGCTTCATAATGTTGAAAGAAATTCTAACTTCTGACAATTATTGGCGAAGATACATCCGTTTGAATTTGGAAACAGAAACTTAAAACGTCAATTTCTCGAAATGACTTCGAGACTACATATTTTCAGCTTTTGATGCAGAGTCAAAATATATAAAAAGGGCTTCATAATGTTGAAAGAAATTCTAACTTCTTGGCGAAGATACATCCGTTTGAATTTGGAAACAGAAACTTAAAACGTCAATTTCTCGAATTGACTTCGAGACTACATATTTTCAGCTTTTGATGCAGAGTCAAAATATATAAAAAGGGCTTCATAATGTTGAAAGAAATTCTAACTTCTGACAATTATTGGCGAAGATACATCCATTTGAATTTGGAAACAGAAACTTATAACGTCAATTTCTCGAATTGACTTCAAGACTACATATTTTCAGCTTTTGATGCAGAGTCAAAATATATAAAAAGGGCTTCATAATGTTGAAAGAAATTCTAACTTCTGACAATTATTGGCGAAGATACATCCGTTTGAATTTGGAAACAGAAACTTAAAACGTCAATTTCTCGAAATGACTTCGAGACTACATATTTTCAGCTTTTGATGCAGAATCAAAATATATAAAAAGGGCTTCATAATGTTGAAAGAAATTCTAACTTCTGACAATTATTGGCGAAGATACATCCGTTTGAATTTGGAAACAGAAACTTAAAACGTCAATTTCTCGAAATGACTTCGAGACTACATATTTTCAGCTTTTGATGCAGAGTCAAAATATATAAAAAGGGCTTCATAATGTTGAAAGAAATTCTAACTTCTGACAATTATTGGCGAAGATACTCTATCCGTTTGAATTTGGAAACAGAAACTTAAAACGTCAATTTCTCGAAATGACCTCCAGACTACATATTTTCAGCTTTTGATGCAGAGTCAAAATATATAAAAAGGGCTTCATAATGTTGAAAGAAATTCTAACTTCTGACAATTATTGGCGAAGATACATCCGTTTGAATTTGGAAACAGAAACTTAAAACGTCAATTTCTCGAAATGACTTCGAGACTACATATTTTCAGCTTTTGATGCAGAGTCAAAATATATAAAAAGGGCTTCATAATGTTGAAAGAAATTCTGACTTCTGACAATTATTGGCGAAGATACATCCGTTTGAATTTGGAAACAGAAACTTAAAACGTCAATTTCTCGAAATGACTTCGAGACTACATATTTTCAGCTTTTGATGCAGAGTCAAAATATATAAAAAGGGCTTCATAATGTTGAAAGAAATTCTAACTTCTGACAATTATTGGCGAAGATACATCCGTTTGAATTTGGAAACAGAAACTTAAAACGTCAATTTCTCGAAATGACTTCGAGACTACATATTTTCAGCTTTTGATGCAGAGTCAAAATATATAAAAAGGGCTTCATAATGTTGAAAGAAATTCTAACTTCTGACAATTATTGACGAAGATACATCCGTTTGAATTTGGAAACAGAAACTTAAAACGTAATTTTCTCGAAATGACTTCGAGACTACATATTTTCAGCTTTTTGATGCAGAGTCAAAATATATAAAAAGGGCTTCATAATGTTGAAAGAAATTTCTAACTTCTGACAATTATTGGCGAAGATACATCCGTTTGAATTTGGAAACAGAAACTTAAAACGCCAATTTCTCGAAATGACCTCCAGACTACATATTTTCAGCTTTTGATGCAGAGTCAAAATATATAAAAAGGGCTTCATAATGTTGAAAGGAATTCTAACTTCTGACAATTATTGGCGAAGATACATCCGTTTGAATTTAGGAAAATAAACTTAAAACGCCAATATCTCGAAATGACTTCGAGACTACATATTTTCAGCTTTTGATGCAGAATCAAAATATATAAAAAGGGGTTCATAATGTTGCAAGAAATTCTGACTTCTGACAATTATTGGCGAATATACAACCGTTTGGATTTGGAAACAGAAACTTAAAACGTCAATTTCTCGAAATGACTTCGAGACTACATATTTTCAGCTTTTGATGCAGAGTCAAAATATATAAAAAGGGCTTCATAATGTTGAAAGAAATTCTAACTTCTGACAATTATTGGCGAAGATACATCCGTTTGAATTTGGAAACAGAAACTTAAAACGTCAATTTCTCGAAATGACTTCGAGACTACATATTTTCAGCTTTTGATGCAGAGTCAAAATATATAAAAAGGGCTTCATAATGTTGAAAGAAATTCTAACTTCTGACAATTATTGGCGAAGATACATCCGTTTGAATTTGGAAACAGAAACTTAAAACGTCAATTTCTCGAATTGACTTCGAGACTACATATTTTCAGCTTTTGATGCAGAGTCAAAATATATAAAAAGGGCTTCATAATGTTGAAAGAAATTCTAACTTCTGACAATTATTGGCGAAGATACATCCGTTTGAATTTGGAAACAGAAACTTAAAACGTCAATTTCTCGAAATGACTTCGAGACTACATATTTTCAGCTTTTGATGCAGAATCAAAATATATAAAAAGGGCTTCATAATGTTGAAAGAAATTCTAACTTCTGACAATTATTGGCGAAGATACATCCGTTTGAATTTGGAAACAGAAACTTAAAACGTCAATTTCTCGAAATGACTTCGAGACTACATATTTTCAGCTTTTGATGCAGAGTCAAAATATATAAAAAGGGCTTCATAATGTTGAAAGAAATTCTAACTTCTGACAATTATTGGCGAAGATACATCCGTTTGAATTTGGAAACAGAAACTTAAAACGTCAATTTCTCGAATTGACTTCAAGACTACATATTTTCAGCTTTTGATGCAGAGTCAAAATATATAAAAAGGGCTTCATAATGTTGAAAGAAATTCTAACTTCTGACAATTATTGGCGAAGATACATCCGTTTGAATTTGGAAACAGAAACTTAAAACGTCAATTTCTCGAAATGACTTCGAGACTACATATTTTCAGCTTTTGATGCAGAATCAAAATATATAAAAAGGGCTTCATAATGTTGAAAGAAATTCTAACTTCTGACAATTATTGGCGAAGATACATCCGTTTGAATTTGGAAACAGAAACTTAAAACGTCAATTTCTCGAAATGACTTCGAGACTACATATTTTCAGCTTTTGATGCAGAATCAAAATATATAAAAAGGGCTTCATAATGTTGAAAGAAATTCTAACTTCTGACAATTATTGGCGAAGATACATCCGTTTGAATTTGGAAACAGAAACTTAAAACGTCAATTTCTCGAAATGACTTCGAGACTACATATTTTCAGCTTTTGATGCAGAATCAAAATATATAAAAAGGGCTTCATAATGTTGAAAGAAATTCTAACTTCTGACAATTATTGGCGAAGATACATCCGTTTGAATTTGGAAACAGAAACTTAAAACGTCAATTTCTCGAAATGACTTCGAGACTACATATTTTCAGCTTTTGATGCAGAGTCAAAATATATAAAAAGGGCTTCATAATGTTGAAAGAAATTCTAACTTCTGACAATTATTGGCGAAGATACATCCGTTTGAATTTGGAAACAGAAACTTAAAACGTCAATTTCTCGAAATGACTTCGAGACTACATATTTTCAGCTTTTGATGCAGAATCAAAATATATAAAAAGGGCTTCATAATGTTGAAAGAAATTCTGACTTCTGACAATTATTGGCGAAGATACATCCGTTTGAATTTAGGAAACATAAACTTAAAACGCCAATATCTCGAAATGACTTCGAGACTACATATTTTCAGCTTTTGATGCAGAATCAAAATATATAAAAAGGGGTTCATAATGTTGCAAGAAATTCTGACTTCTGACAATTATTGGCGAATATACAACCGTTTGGATTTGGAAACAGAAACTTAAAACGTCAATTTCTCGAAATGACTTCGAGACTACATATTTTCAGCTTTTGATGCAGAGTCAAAATATATAAAAAGGGCTTCATAATGTTGAAAGAAATTCTAACTTCTGACAATTATTGGCGAAGATACATCCGTTTGAATTTGGAAACAGAAACTTAAAACGTCAATTTCTCGAAATGACTTCGAGACTACATATTTTCAGCTTTTGATGCAGAATCAAAATATATAAAAAGGGCTTCATAATGTTGAAAGAAATTCTGACTTCTGACAATTATTGGCGAAGATACATCCGTTTGAATTTGGAAACAGAAACTTAAAACGTCAATTTCTCGAAATGACTTCGAGACTACATATTTTCAGCTTTTGATGCAGAGTCAAAATATATAAAAAGGGCTTCATAATGTTGAAAGAAATTCTAACTTCTGACAATTATTGGCGAAGATACATCCGTTTGAATTTGGAAACAGAAACTTAAAACGTCAATTTCTCGAAATGACTTCGAGACTACATATTTTCAGCTTTTGATGCAGAATCAAAATATATAAAAAGGGCTTCATAATGTTGAAAGAAATTCTGACTTCTGACAATTATTGGCGAAGATACATCCGTTTGAATTTAGGAAACATAAACTTAAAACGCCAATATCTCGAAATGACTTCGAGACTACATATTTTCAGCTTTTGATGCAGAATCAAAATATATAAAAAGGGCTTCATAATGTTGAAAGAAATTCTAACTTCTGACAATTATTGGCGAATATACAACCGTTTGGATTTGGAAACAGAAACTTAAAACGTCAATTTCTCGAAATGACTTCGAGACTACATATTTTCAGCTTTTGATGCAGAATCAAAATATATAAAAAGGGCTTCATAATGTTGAAAGAAATTCTAACTTCTGACAATTATTGGCGAAGATACATCCGCTTGAATTTGGAAACAGAAACTTAAAACGTCAATTTCTCGAAATGACTTCGAGACTACATATTTTCAGCTTTTGATGCAGAGTCAAAATATATAAAAAGGGCTTCATAATGTTGAAAGAAATTCTAACTTCTGACAATTATTGGCGAAGATACATCCGTTTGAATTTGGAAACAGAAACTTAAAACGTCAATTTCTCGAAATGACTTCGAGACTACATATTTTCAGCTTTTGATGCAGAGTCAAAATATATAAAAAGGGCTTCATAATGTTGAAAGAAATTCTAACTTCTGACAATTATTGGCGAAGATACATCCGTTTGAATTTGGAAACAGAAACTTAAAACGTCAATTTCTCGAAATGACTTCGAGACTACATATTTTCAGCTTTTGATGCAGAGTCAAAATATATAAAAAGGGCTTCATAATGTTGAAAGAAATTCTAACTTCTGACAATTATTGGCGAAGATACATCCGTTTGAATTTGGAAACAGAAACTTAAAACGTCAATTTCTCGAAATGACTTCGAGACTACATATTTTCAGCTTTTGATGCAGAATCAAAATATATAAAAAGGGCTTCATAATGTTGAAAGAAATTCTAACTTCTGACAATTATTGGCGAAGATACATCCGTTTGAATTTAGGAAAATAAACTTAAAACGCCAATTTCTCGAAATGACTTCGAGACTACATATTTTCAGCTTTTGATGCAGAGTCAAAATATGTAAAAAGGGCTTCATAATGTTGAAAGAAATTCTAACTTCTGACAATTATTGGCGAAGATACTACATCCGTTTGAATTTGGAAATAGAAACTTAAAACGTCAATTTCTCGAAATGACCTCCAGACTACATATTTTCAGTTTTTGATGCAGAGTCAAAATATATAAAAAGGGCTTCATAATGTTGAAAGAAATTCTAACTTCTGACAATTATTGGCGAAGATACATCCGTTTGAATTTGGAAACAGAAACTTAAAACGTCAATTTCTCGAAATGACTTCGAGACTACATATTTTCAGCTTTTGATGCAGAGTCAAAATACATAAAAAGGTCTTCATAGTGTTGAAAGAAATTCTGACTTCTGACAATTATTGGCGAAGATACATCCGTTTGAATTTGGAAACAGAAACTTAAAACGTCAATTTCTCGAAATGACTTCGAGACTACATATTTTCAGCTTTTGATGCAGAGTCAAAATATATAAAAAGGGCTTCATAATGTTGAAAGAAATTCTAACTTCTGACAATTATTGGCGAAGATACATCCGTTTGAATTTGGAAACAGAAACTTAAAACGTCAATTTCTCGAATTGACTTCAAGACTACATATTTTCAGCTTTTGATGCAGAATCAAAATATATAAAAAGGGCTTCATAATGTTGAAAGAAATTCTGACTTCTGACAATTATTGGCGAAGATACATCCGTTTGAATTTGGAAACAGAAACTTAAAACGTCATTTTCTCGAAATGACTTCGAGACTACATATTTTCAGCTTTTGATGCAGAGTCAAAATATATAAAAAGGGCTTCATAATGTTGAAAGAAATTCTAACTTCTGACAATTATTGGCGAAGATACATCCGTTTGAATTTGGAAACAGAAACTTAAAACGTCAATTTCTCGAAATGACTTCGAGACTACATATTTTCAGCTTTTGATGCAGAATCAAAATATATAAAAAGGGCTTCATAATGTTGAAAGAAATTCTGACTTCTGACAATTATTGGCGAAGATACATCCGTTTGAATTTAGGAAAATAAACTTAAAACGCCAATATCTCGAAATGACTTCGAGACTACATATTTTCAGCTTTTGATGCAGAATCAAAATATATAAAAAGGGGTTCATAATGTTGCAAGAAATTCTGACTTCTGACAATTATTGGCGAATATACAACCGTTTGGATTTGGAAACAGAAACTTAAAACGTCAATTTCTCGAAATGACTTCGAGACTACATATTTTCAGCTTTTGATGCAGAATCAAAATATATAAAAAGGGCTTCATAATGTTGAAAGAAATTCTAACTTCTGACAATTATTGGCGAAGATACATCCGCTTGAATTTGGAAACAGAAACTTAAAACGTCAATTTCTCGAAATGACTTCGAGACTACATATTTTCAGCTTTTGATGCAGAGTCAAAATATATAAAAAGGGCTTCATAATGTTGAAAGAAATTCTAACTTCTTGGCGAAGATACATCCGTTTGAATTTGGAAACAGAAACTTAAAACGTCAATTTCTCGAATTGACTTCGAGACTACATATTTTCAGCTTTTGATGCAGAGTCAAAATATATAAAAAGGGCTTCATAATGTTGAAAGAAATTCTAACTTCTGACAATTATTGGCGAAGATACATCCGTTTGAATTTGGAAACAGAAACTTAAAACGTCAATTTCTCGAAATGACTTCGAGACTACATATTTTCAGCTTTTGATGCAGAGTCAAAATATATAAAAAGGGCTTCATAATGTTGAAAGAAATTCTAACTTCTGACAATTATTGGCGAAGATACATCCGTTTGAATTTGGAAACAGAAACTTAAAACGTCAATTTCTCGAAATGACTTCGAGACTACATATTTTCAGCTTTTGATGCAGAGTCAAAATATATAAAAAGGGCTTCATAATGTTGAAAGAAATTCTAACTTCTGACAATTATTGGCGAAGATACATCCGTTTGAATTTGGAAACAGAAACTTAAAACGTCAATTTCTCGAAATGACTTCAAGACTACATATTTTCAGCTTTTGATGCAGAGTCAAAATATATAAAAAGGGCTTCATAATGTTGAAAGAAATTCTAACTTCTGACAATTATTGGCGAAGATACATCCGTTTGAATTTGGAAACAGAAACTTAAAACGTCAATTTCTCGAAATGACTTCGAGACTACATATTTTCAGCTTTTGATGCAGAATCAAAATATATAAAAAGGGCTTCATAATGTTGAAAGAAATTCTAACTTCTGACAATTATTGGCGAAGATACATCCGTTTGAATTTGGAAACAGAAACTTAAAACGTCAATTTCTCGAAATGACTTCGAGACTACATATTTTCAGCTTTTGATGCAGAATCAAAATATATAAAAAGGGCTTCATAATGTTGAAAGAAATTCTAACTTCTGACAATTATTGGCGAAGATACATCCGTTTGAATTTGGAAACAGAAACTTAAAACGTCAATTTCTCGAAATGACTTCGAGACTACATATTTTCAGCTTTTGATGCAGAATCAAAATATATAAAAAGGGCTTTATAATGTTGAAACAAATTCTAACTTCTGACAATTATTGGCGAAGATACATCCGTTTGAATTTGGAAACAGAAACTTAAAACGTCATTTTCTCGAAATGACTTCGAGACTACATATTTTCAGCTTTTGATGCAGAGTCAAAATATATAAAAAGGGCTTCATAATGTTGAAAGAAATTCTAACTTCTGACAATTATTGGCGAAGATACATCCGTTTGAATTTGGAAACAGAAACTTAAAACGTCAATTTCTCGAAATGACTTCGAGACTACATATTTTCAGCTTTTGATGCAGAATCAAAATATATAAAAAGGGCTTCATAATGTTGAAAGAAATTCTGACTTCTGACAATTATTGGCGAAGATACATCCGTTTGAATTTAGGAAAATAAACTTAAAACGTAAATTTCTCGAAATGACTTCGAGACTACATATTTTCAGCTTTTGATGCAGAATCAAAATATATAAAAAGGGGTTCATAATGTTGCAAGAAATTCTGACTTCTGACAATTATTGGCGAATATACAACCGTTTGGATTTGGAAACAGAAACTTAAAACGTCAATTTCTCGAAATGACTTCGAGACTACATATTTTCAGCTTTTGATGCAGAATCAAAATATATAAAAAGGGCTTCATAATGTTGAAAGAAATTCTAACTTCTGACAATTATTGGCGAAGATACATCCGCTTGAATTTGGAAACAGAAACTTAAAACGTCAATTTCTCGAAATGACTTCGAGACTACATATTTTCAGCTTTTGATGCAGAGTCAAAATATATAAAAAGGGCTTCATAATATTGAAAGAAATTCTAACTTCTGACAATTATTGGCGAATATACAACCGTTTGAATTTGGAAACAGAAACTTAAAACGTCAATTTCTCGAATTGACTTCAAGACTACATATTTTCAGCTTTGATGCAGACTCAAAATATATAAAAAGGGCTTCATAATATTGAAAGAAATTCTGACTTCTGACAATTATTGGCGAAGATACATCCGTTTGAATTTGGGAACAGAAACTTAAAACGTCAATTTCTCGAATTGACTTCGAGACTACATATTTTCAGCTTTTGATGCAGAATCAAAATATATAAAAAGGGCTTCATAATGTTGAAAGAAATTCTAACTTCTGACAATTATTGGCGAAGATACATCCGTTTGAATTTGGAAACAGAAACTTAAAACGTCAATTTCTCGAAATGACTTCGAGACTACATATTTTCAGCTTTTGATGCAGAATCAAAATATATAAAAAGGGCTTCATAATGTTGAAAGAAATTCTAACTTCTGACAATTATTGGCGAAGATACATCCGTTTGAATTTGGAAACAGAAACTTAAAACGTCAATTTCTCGAATTGACTTCGAGACTACATATTTTCAGCTTTTGATGCAGAGTCAAAATATATAAAAAGGGCTTCATAATGTTGAAAGAAATTCTAACTTCTGACAATTATTGGCGAAGATACATCCGTTTGAATTTGGAAACAGAAACTTAAAACGTCAATTTCTCGAAATGACTTCGAGACTACATATTTTCAGCTTTTGATGCAGAATCAAAATATATAAAAAGGGCTTCATAATGTTGAAAGAAATTCTAACTTCTGACAATTATTGGCGAAGATACATCCGTTTGAATTTGGAAACAGAAACTTAAAACGTCAATTTCTCGAAATGACTTCGAGACTACATATTTTCAGCTTTTGATGCAGAGTCAAAATATATAAAAAGGGCTTCATAATGTTGAAAGAAATTCTAACTTCTGACAATTATTGGCGAAGATACATCCGTTTGAATTTGGAAACAGAAACTTAAAACGTAAATTTCTCGAAATGACTTCGAGACTACATATTTTCAGCTTTTGATGCAGAGTCAAAATATATAAAAAGGGCTTCATAATGTTGAAAGAAATTCTAACTTCTGACAATTATTGGCGAAGATACATCCGTTTGAATTTGGAAACAGAAACTTAAAACGTCAATTTCTCGAAATGACTTCCAGACTACATATTTTCAGCTTTTGATGCAGAGTCAAAATATATAAAAAGGGCTTCATAATGTTGAAAGAAATTCTAACTTCTGACAATTATTGGCGAAGATACATCCGTTTGAATTTGGAAACAGAAACTTAAAACGTCAATTTCTCGAAATGACTTCGAGACTACATATTTTCAGCTTTTGATGCAGAGTCAAAATATATAAAAAGGGCTTCATAATGTTGAAAGAAATTCTAACTTCTGACAATTATTGGCGAAGATACATCCGTTTGAATTTGGAAACAGAAACTTAAAACGTCAATTTCTCGAAATGACTTCGAGACTACATATTTTCAGCTTTTGATGCAGAGTCAAAATATATAAAAAGGGCTTCATAATGTTGAAAGAAATTCTAACTTCTGACAATTATTGGCGAAGATACATCCGTTTGAATTTGGAAACAGAAACTTAAAACGTCAATTTCTCGAAATGACTTCGAGACTACATATTTTCAGCTTTTGATGCAGAATCAAAATATATAAAAAGGGCTTCATAATGTTGAAAGAAATTCTGACTTCTGACAATTATTGGCGAAGATACATCCGTTTGAATTTGGGAAAAGAAACTTAAAACGCCAATATCTCGAAATGACTTCGAGACTACATATTTTCAGCTTTTGATGCAGAATCAAAATATATAAAAAGGGGTTCATAATGTTGCAAGAAATTCTGACTTCTGACAATTATTGGCGAATATACAACCGTTTGAATTTGGAAACAGAAACTTAAAACGTCAATTTCTCGAAATGACTTCGAGACTACATATTTTCAGCTTTTGATGCAGAATCAAAATATATAAAAAGGGCTTCAAATTGTTGAAAGAAATTCTAACTTCTGACAATTATTGGCGAAGATACATCCGTTTGAATTTGGAAACAGAAACTTAAAACGTCAATTTCTCGAAATGACTTCGAGACTACATATTTTCAGCTTTTGATGCAGAGTCAAAATATATAAAAAGGGCTTCATAATGTTGAAAGAAATTCTAACTTCTGACAATTATTGGCGAAGATACAACCGTTTGAATTTGGAAACAGAAACTTAAAACGTCAATTTCTCGAATTGACTTCAAGACTACATAATTTCAGCTTTTGATGCAGAGTCAAAATATATAAAAAGGGCTTCATAATGTTGAAAGAAATTCTGACTTCTGACAATTATTGGCAAAGATACATCCGTTTGAATTTGGGAACAGAAACTTAAAACGCCAATTTCTCGAATTGACTTCGAGACTACATATTTTCAGCTTTTGATGCAGAGTCAAAATATATAAAAAGGGCTTCATAATGTTGAAAGAAATTCTGACTTCTGACAATTATTGGCGAAGATACAACCGTTTGAATTTGGAAACAGAAACTTAAAACGTCAATTTCTCGAAATGACTTCGAGACTACATATTTTCAGCTTTTGATGCAGAATCAAAATATATAAAAAGGGCTTCATAATGTTGAAAGAAATTCTAACTTCTGACAATTATTGGCGAAGATACATCCGTTTGAATTTGGAAACAGAAACTTAAAACGTCATTTTCTCGAAATGACTTCGAGACTACATATTTTCAGCTTTTGATGCAGAGTCAAAATATATAAAAAGGGCTTCATAATGTTGAAAGAAATTCTAACTTCTGACAATTATTGGCGAAGATACATCCGTTTGAATTTGGAAACAGAAACTTAAAACGTCAATTTCTCGAAATGACTTCGAGACTACATATTTTCAGCTTTTGATGCAGAATCAAAATATATAAAAGGGTTCATAATGTTGAAGAAATTCTGACTTCTGACATTATTGGCGAAGATACATCCGTTTGAATTTTGGAAACAGAAACTTAAAACGTCAATTTCTCGAAAATGACTTCGAGACTACATATTTTCAGCTTTTGATGCAGAATCAAAATATATAAAAAAGGGCTTCATAAATGTTGAAATAAATTCTAACTTCTGACAATTATTGGCGAAGATACATCCCGTTTGAATTTGGAACCGAAACTAAAAACGTCAATTTCTCGAAATGACTTCGAGACTACATATTTTCAGCTTTTGATGCAGAGTCAAAATATATAAAAAGGGCTTCATAATGTTGAAAGAAATTCTAACTTCTGAATATTATTGGCGACGATACATCCGTTTGAGTTTGGAAACAGAAACTTCATAATGTTGAAAGAAATTCTAACTTCTGACAATTATTGGCGAAGATACATCCGTTTGATTTGGAAACAGAAACTTAAAACGTCATTTTCTCGAAATGACTTCGCGACTACTATTTTCGCTTTTGATGCAGAGTCAAAATATATAAAAGGCTTCTAATGTTGAAAGAAATCTGACTTCTGACAATTATTGGCGAAGATACATCCGTTTGAATTTGGAAACAGAAACTTAAAACGTCAATTTCTCGAAATGACTTCGAGACTACATATTTTCAGCTTTTGATGCAGAGTCAAAATACATAAAAAGGGCTTCATAGTGTTGAAGGAAATTCTGACTTCTGACAATTATTGGCGAAGATACATCCGTTTGAATTTGGAAACAGAAACTTAAAACGTCATTTTCTCGAAATGACTTCGAGACTACATATTTTCAGCTTTTGATGCAGAGTCAAAATATATAAAAAGGCTTCATAATGTTGAAAGAAATTCTAACTTCTGACAATTATTGGCGAAGATACATCCGTTTGAATTTGGAAACAGAAACTTAAAACGTCAATTTCTCGAAATGACTTCGAGACTCATATTTTCAGCTTTTGATGCAGAATCAAAATATATAAAAAGGGCTTTATAATGTTGAAACAAATTCTAACTTCTGACAATTATTGGCGAAGATACATCCGTTTGAATTTGGAAACAGAAACTTAAAACGTCATTTTCTCGAAATGACTTCGAGACTACATATTTTCAGCTTTTGATGCAGAGTCAAAATATATAAAAAGGGCTTCATAATGTTGAAAGAAATTCTAACTTCTGACAATTATTGGCGAAGATACTACATCCGTTTGAATTTGGAAACAGAAACTTAAAACGTCAATTTCTCGAATTGACTTCGAGACTACATATTTTCAGCTTTTGATGCAGAATCAAAATATATAAAAAGGGCTTCATAATGTTGAAAGAAATTCTGACTTCTGACAATTATTGGCGAAGATACATCCGTTTGAATTTGGGAAAATAAACTTAAAACGCCAATATCTCGAAATGACTTTGAGACTACATATTTTCAGCTTTTGATGCAGAATCAAAATATATAAAAAGGGCTTCATAATGTTGCAAGAAATTCTGACTTCTGACAATTATTGGCGAATATACAACCGTTTGAATTTGGAAACAGAAACTTGAAACGTCAATTTCTCGAAATGACTTCGAGACTACATATTTTCAGCTTTTGATGCAGAATCAATGTATATAAATAAGGCATCATAATGTTGGAAGAAATTCTGACTTTGGACAATTATTGGCGAAGATACAACCGTTTGAATTTGGAAACTGAAACTTAAAACGTCAATTTCTCGAATTGACTTCAAGACTACATATTTTCAGCTTTTGATGCAGAGTCAAAATATATAAAAAGGGCTTCATAATGTTGAAAGAAATTCTGACTTCTGACAATTATTGGCGAAGATACAACTGTTTGAATTTTGAAACAGAAACTTAAAACGTCAATTTCTCGAATTGACTTCAAGACTACATATTTTCAGCTTTTGATGCAGAATCAAAATATATAAAAAGGGCTTCATAATGTTGAAAGAAATTCTAACTTCTGACAATTATTGGCGAAGATACAACCGTTTGAATTTGGAAACAGAAACTTAAAACGTCATTTTCTCAAAATGACTTCGAGACTCATATTTTCAGCTTTTGATGCAGAATCAAAATATATAAAAAGGGCTTTATAATGTTGAAACAAATTCTAACTTCTGACAATTATTGGCGAAGATACATCCGTTTGAATTTGGAAACAGAAACTTAAAACGTCATTTTCTCGAAATGACTTCGAGACTACATATTTTCAGCTTTTGATGCAGAGTCAAAATATATAAAAAGGGCTTCATAATGTTGAAAGAAATTCTAACTTTTGACAATTATTGGCGAAGATACATCCGTTTGAATTTTGAAACAGAAACTTAAAACGTCAATTTCTCGAAATGACTTCGAGACTACATATTTTCAGCTTTTGATGCAGAATCAAAATATATAAAAAGGGCTTCATAATGTTGAAAGAAATTCTGACTTCTGACAATTATTGGCGAAGATACATCCGTTTGAATTTGGGAAAATAAACCTAAAACGCCAATATCTCGAAATGACTTCGAGACTACATATTTTCAGCTTTTGATGCAGAATCAAAATATATAAAAAGGGGTTCATAATGTTGCAAGAAATTCTGACTTCTGACAATTATTGGCGAATATACAACCGTTTGAATTTGGAAACAGAAACTTAAAACGTCAATTTCTCGAAATGACTTCGAGACTACATATTTTCAGCTTTTGATGCAGAATCAAAATATATAAAAAGGGCTTCATAATGTTGAAAGAAATTCTAACTTCTGACAATTATTGGCGAATATACAACCGTTTGAATTTGGAAACAGAAACTTAAAACGTCAATTTTTCGAAATGGACTTCGAGACTACATTTTTTCAAGCTTTGGATGCAGGAGTCAAAATATATAAAAAGGCCTTCATAATGTTGAAAGGAATCTCTGACTTCTGACATTATTGGCGAAGATACATCCGTTTAAATTTGGAAACAGAAACTTAAAACGTCAATTTCTCGAAATGACTTCGAGACTACATATTTTCAGCTTTTGATGCAGAGTCAAAATATATAAAAAGGCTTCATAATGTTGAAAGAAATTCTAACTTCTGACAATTATTGGCGAAGATACATCCGTTTGAATTTGGGAACAGAAACTTAAAACGTTAATTTCTCGAATTGACTTCAAGACTACATATTTTCAGCTTTTGATGCAGAATCAAAATATATAAAAAGGGCTTCATAATGTTGAAAGAAATTCTAACTTCTGACAATTATTGGCGAAGATACATCCGTTTGAATTTGGAAACAGAAACTTAAAACGTCAATTTCTCGAAATGACTTCGAGACTACATATTTTCAGCTTTTGATGCAGAATCAAAATATATAAAAAGGGCTTTATAATGTTGAAACAAATTCTAACTTCTGACAATTATTGGCGAAGATACATCCGTTTGAATTTGGAAACAGAAACTTAAAACGTCATTTTCTCGAAATGACTTCGAGACTACATATTTTCAGCTTTTGATGCAGAGTCAAAATATATAAAAAGGGCTTCATAATGTTGAAAGAAATTCTAACTTCTGACAATTATTGGCGAAGATACATCCGTTTGAATTTGGAAACAGAAACTTAAAACGTCAATTTCTCGAAATGACTTCGAGACTACATATTTTCAGCTTTTGATGCAGAATCAAAATATATAAAAAGGGCTTCATAATGTTGAAAGAAATTCTGACTTCTGACAATTATTGGCGAAGATACATCCGTTTGAATTTGGGAAAATAAACTTAAAACGCCAATATCTCGAAATGACTTCAAGACTACATATTTTCAGCTTTTGATGCAGAATCAAAATATATAAAAAGGGGTTCATAATGTTGCAAGAAATTCTGACTTCTGACAATTATTGGCGAATATACAACCGTTTGAATTTGGAAACAGAAACTTGAAACGTCAATTTCTCGAAATGACTTCGAGACTACATATTTTCAGCTTTTGATGCAGAATCAAAATATATAAAAAGGGCTTCATAATGTTGAAAGAAATTCTAACTTCTGACAATTATTGGCGAATATACAACCGTTTGAATTTGGAAACAGAAACTTAAAACGTCAATTTCTCGAATTGACTTCAAGACTACATATTTTCAGCTTTTGATGCAGAGTCAAAATATATAAAAAGGGCTTCATAATGTTGAAAGAAATTCTAACTTCTGACAATTATTGGCGAAGATACATCCGTTTGAATTTGGGAACAGAAACTTAAAACGTCAATTTCTCGAATTGACTTCAAGACTACATATTTTCAGCTTTTGATGCAGAATCAAAATATATAAAAAGGGCTTCATAATGTTGAAAGAAATTCTGACTTCTGACAATTATTGGCGAAGATACAACCGTTTGAATTTGGAAACAGAAACTTAAAACGTCAATTTCTCGAAATGACTTCGAGACTACATATTTTCAGCTTTTGATGCAGAGTCAAAATATATAAAAAGGGCTTCATAATGTTGAAAGAAATTCTAACTTCTGACAATTATTGGCGAAGATACATCCGTTTGAATTTGGAAACAGAAACTTAAAACGTCAATTTCTCGAAATGACTTCGAGACAACATATTTTCAGCTTTTGATGCAGAATCAAAATATATAAAAAGGGCTTCATAATGTTGAAAGAAATTCTAACTTCTGACAATTATTGGCGAAGATACATCCGTTTGAATTTTGAAACAGAAACTTAAAACGTCAATTTCTCGAAATGACTTCGAGACTACATATTTTCAGCTTTTGATGCAGAATCAAAATATATAAAAAGGGCTTCATAATGTTGAAAGAAATTCTAACTTCTGACAATTATTGGCGAAGATACATCCGTTTGAATTTGGAAACAGAAACTTAAAACGTCAATTTCTCGAAATGACTTCGAGACAACATATTTTCAGCTTTTGATGCAGAATCAAAATATATAAAAAGGGCTTCATAATGTTGAAAGAAATTCTAACTTCTGACAATTATTGGCGAAGATACATCCGTTTGAATTTTGAAACAGAAACTTAAAACGTCAATTTCTCGAAATGACTTCGAGACTACATATTTTCAGCTTTTGATGCAGAATCAAAATATATAAAAAGGGCTTCATAATGTTGAAAGAAATTCTAACTTCTGACAATTATTGGCGAAGATACATCCGTTTGAATTTGGAAACAGAAACTTAAAACGTCAATTTCTCGAAATGACTTCGAGACTACATATTTTCAGCTTTTGATGCAGAATCAAAATATATAAAAAGGGCTTCATAATGTTGAAAGAAATTCTAACTTCTGACAATTATTGGCGAAGATACATCCGTTTGAGTTTGGAAACAGAAACTTAAAACGTCAATTTCTCGAAATGACTTCGAGAATACATATTTTCAGCTTTTGATGCAGAGTCAAAATATATAAAAAGGGCTTCATAATGTTGAAAGAAATTCTGACTTCTGACAATTATTGGCGAAGATACATCCGTTTGAATTTGGGAAAATAAACTTAAAACGCCAATATCTCGAAATGACTTCGAGACTACATATTTTCAGCTTTTGATGCAGAATCAAAATATATAAAAAGGGGTTCATAATGTTGCAAGAAATTCTGACTTCTGACAATTATTGGCGAAGATACATCCGTTTGAATTTGGAAACAGAAACTTAAAACGTCAATTTCTCGAAATGACTTCGAGACTACATATTTTCAGCTTTTGATGCAGAATCAAAATATATAAAAAGGGCTTCATAATGTTGAAAGAAATTCTAACTTCTGACAATTATTGGCGAAGATACATCCGTTTGAATTTTGAAACAGAAACTTAAAACGTCAATTTCTCGAAATGACTTCGAGACTACATATTTCAGCTTTTGAAGCAGAGTCAAAATATATAAAAAGGGCTTCATAATGTTGAAAGAAATTCTACTTCTGACAATTATGGCGAAGATACATCCGTTTGAATTTGGAAACAGAAACTTAAAACGTCAATTTCTCGAAATGACTTCGAGACTACATATTTTCAGCTGTTGATGCAGAATCAAAATATATAAAAAGGGCTTCATAATGTTGAAAGAAATTCTAACTTCTGACAATTATTGGCGAAGATACATCCGTTTGAGTTTGGAAACAGAAACTTAAAACGTCAATTTCTCGAAATGACTTCGAGAATACATATTTTCAGCTTTTGATGCAGAATCAAAATATATAAAAATGGCTTCATAATGTTGAAAGAAATTCTAACTTCTGACAATTATTGGCGAAGATACATCCGTTTGAATTTGGAAACAGAAACTTAAAACGTCAATTTCTCGAATTGACTTCAAGACTACATATTTTCAGCTTTTGATGCAGAATCAAAATATATAAGAAGGGCTTCATAATGTTGAAAGAAATTCTAACTTCTGACAATTATTGGCGAAGATACAACCGTTTGAATTTGGAAACAGAAACTTAAAACGTCAATTTCTCGAAATGACTTCGAGACTACATATTTTCAGCTTTTGATGCAGAATCAAAATATATAAAAAGGGCTTCATAATGTTGAAAGAAATTCTGACTTCTGACAATTATTGGCGAAGATACATCCGTTTGAATTTGGGAAAATAAACGTAAAACGCCAATATCTCGAAATGACTTTGAGACTACATATTTTCAGCTTTTGATGCAGAATCAAAATATATAAAAAGGGGTTCATAATGTTGCAAGAAATTCTGACTTCTGACAATTATTGGCGAATATACAACCGTTTGAATTTGGAAACAGAAACTTAAAACGTCAATTTCTCGAAATGACTTCGAGACTACATATTTTCAGCTTTTGATGCAGAGTCAAAATATATAAAAAGGGCTTCATAATGTTGAAAGAAATTCTAACTTCTGACAATTATTGGCGAATATACAACCGTTTGAATTTGGAAACAGAAACTTAAAACGTCAATTTCTCGAATTGACTTCAAGACTACATATTTTCAGCTTTTGATGCAGAGTCAAAATATATAAAAAGGGCTTCATAATGTTGAAAGAAATTCTGACTTCTGACAATTATTGGCGAAGATACATCCGTTTAAATTTGGAAACAGAAACTTATAACGTAATTTTCTCGAAATGACTTCGAGACTACATATTTTCAGCTTTTGATGCAGAGTCAAAATATATAAAAAGGCTTCATAATGTTGAAAGAAATTCTAACTTCTGACAATTATTGGCGAAGATACATCCGTTTGAATTTGGGAACAGAAACTTAAAACGTTAATTTCTCGAATTGACTTCAAGACTACATATTTCCAGCTTTTGATGCAGAATCAAAATATATAAAAAGGGCTTCATAATGTTGAAAGAAATTCTAACTTCTGACAATTATTGGCGAAGATACATCCGTTTGAATTTGGAAACAGAAACTTAAAACGTCAATTTCTCGAAATGACTTCGAGACTCATATTTTCAGCTTTTGATGCAGAATCAAAATATATAAAAAGGGCTTTATAATGTTGAAACAAATTCTAACTTCTGACAATTATTGGCGAAGATACATCCGTTTGAATTTGGAAACAGAAACTTAAAACGTCATTTTCTCGAAATGACTTCGAGACTACATATTTTCAGCTTTTGATGCAGAGTCAAAATATATAAAAAAAGCTTCATAATGTTGAAAGAAATTCTAACTTCTGACAATTATTGGCGACGATACATCCGTTTGAGTTTGGAAACAGATACTTAAAACGTCAATTTCTCGAAATGACTTCGAGACTACATATTTTCAGCTTTTGATGCAGAGTCAAAATATATAAAAAGGGCTTCATAATGTTGAAAGAAATTATGACTTCTGACAATTATTGGCGAAGATACATCCGTTTGAATTTGGGAAAATAAACTTAAAACGCCAATATCTCGAAATGACTTCAAGACTACATATTTTCAGCTTTTGATGCAGAATCAAAATATATAAAAAGGGGTTCATAATGTTGCAAGAAATTCTGACTTCTGACAATTATTGGCGAATATACAACCGTTTGAATTTGGAAACAGAAACTTGAAACGTCAATTTCTCGAAATGACTTCGAGACTACATATTTTCAGCTTTTGATGCAGAATCAAAATATATAAAAAGGGCTTCATAATGTTGAAAGAAATTCTAACTTCTGACAATTATTGGCGAATATACAACCGTTTGAATTTGGAAACAGAAACTTAAAACGTCAATTTCTCGAATTGACTTCAAGACTACATATTTTCAGCTTTTGATGCAGAGTCAAAATATATAAAAAGGGCTTCATAATGTTGAAAGAAATTCTAACTTCTGACAATTATTGGCGAAGATACATCCGTTTGAATTTGGAAACAGAAACTTAAAACGTCAATTTCTCGAAATGACTTCGAGACAACATATTTTCAGCTTTTGATGCAGAGTCAAAATATATAAAAAGGCTTCATAATGGTTGAAAGAAATTCTAACTTCTGACAATTATTGGCGAAGATACATCCGTTTGAAAACCGAAACAGAAACTTAAAACGTCGATTTCTGCAAAATGACTTCGAGACTACATATTTTCAGCTTTCATGCAGAATCAAAATATATAAAAAGGGCTTCATAATGTTGAAAGAAATTGAGACTTACGACAATTATTGGCGAAGATACATCCATTTGAATTTGGAAACAGAAACTTAAAACGTCAATTTCTCGAAATGACTTCGAGACAACATATTTTCAGCTTTTGATGCAGAATGAAAATATATAAAAAGGGCTTCATAATGTTGAAAGAAATTCTAACTTCTGACAATTATTGGCGAAGATACATCCGTTTGAATTTTGAAACAGAAACTTAAAACGTTAGTTTCTCGAAATGACTTCGAGACTACATATTTTCAGCTTTTGATGCAGAATCAAAATATATAAAAAGGGCTTCATAATGTTGAAAGAAATTCTAACTTCTGACAATTATTGGCGAAGATACATCCGTTTGAATTTGGAAACAGAAACTTAAAACGTCAATTTCTCGAAATGACTTCGAGACTACATATTTTCAGCTGTTGATGCAGAATCAAAATATATAAAAAGGGCTTCATAATGTTGAAAGAAATTCTGACTTCTGACAATTATTGGCGAAGATACATCCGTTTGAATTTGGAAACAGAAACTTAAAACGTCAATTTCTCGAAATGACTTCGAGACTACATATTTTCAGCTTTTGATGCAGAGTCAAAATATATAAAAATGGCTTCATAATGTTGAAAGAAATTCTGACTTCTGACAATTATTGGCGAAGATACATCCGTTTGAATTTGGGAAAATAAACTTAAAACGCCAATATCTCGAAATGACTTCAAGACTACATATTTTCAGCTTTTGATGCAGAATCAAAATATATAAAAAGGGGTTCATAATGTTGCAAGAAATTCTGACTTCTGACAATTATTGGCGAAGATACATCCGTTTGAATTTGGAAACAGAAACTTAAAACGTCAATTTCTCGAAATGACTTCGAGACAACATATTTTCAGCTTTTGATGCAGAGTCAAAATATATAAAAAGGGCTTCATAATGTTGAAAGAAATTCTAACTTCTGACAATTATTGGCGAAGATACATCCGTTTGAATTTGGGAACAGAAACTTAAAACGTCAATTTCTCGAATTGACTTCAAGACTACATATTTTCAGCTTTTGATGCAGAATCAAAATATATAAAAAGGGCTTCATAATGTTGAAAGAAATTCTGACTTCTGACAATTATTGGCGACGATACATCCGTTTGAATTTGGAAACAGAAACTTAAAACGTCAATTTCTCGAAATGACTTCGAGACTACATATTTTCAGCTGTTGATGCAGAATCAAAATATATAAAAAGGGCTTCATAATGTTGAAAGAAATTCTAACTTCTGACAATTATTGGCGAAGATACATCCGTTTGAATTTGGAAACAGAAACTTAAAACGTCATTTTCTCGAAATGACTTCGAGACTACATATTTTCAGCTTTTGATGCAGAATCAAAATATATAAAAAGGGCTTCATAATGTTGAAAGAAATTCTAACTTCTGACAATTATTGGCGAAGATACATCCGTTTGAATTTGGAAACAGAAACTTAAAACGTCAATTTCTCGAAATGACTTCGAGACAACATATTTTCAGCTTTTGATGCAGAGTCAAAATATATAAAAAGGGCTTCATAATGTTGAAAGAAATTCTAACTTCTGACAATTATTGGCGAAGATACATCCGTTTGAATTTGGAAACAGAAACTTAAAACGTCAATTTCTCGAAATGACTTCGAGACTACATATTTTCAGCTTTTGATGCAGAGTCAAAATATTTAAAAAGGGCTTCATAGTGTTGAAAGAAATTCTAACTTCTGACAATTATTGGCGAATATACAACCGTTTGAATTTGGAAACAGAAACTTAAAACGTCAATTTCTCGAATTGACTTCGAAACTACATATTTTCAGCTTTTGATGCAGAGTCAAAATATATAAAAAGGGCTTCATAATGTTGAAAGAAATTCTGACTTCTGACAATTATTGGCGAAGATACATCCGTTTGAATTTGGGAACAGAAACTTAGAACGTCAATTTCTCGAATTGACTTCAAGACTACATATTTTCAGCTTTTGATGCAGAATCAAAATATATAAGAAGGGCTTCATAATGTTGAAAGAAATTCTGACTTCTGACAATTATTGGCGAAGATACAACCGTTTGAATTTGGAAACAGAAACTTAAAACGCCAATATCTCGAAATGACTTTGAGACTACATATTTTCAGCTTTTGATGCAGAATCAAAATATATAAAAAGGGCTTCATAATGTTGAAAGAAATTCTAACTTCTGACAATTATTGGCGAAGATACATCCGTTTGAATTTGGAAACAGAAACTTAAAACGTCATTTTCTCGAAATGACTTGGAGACTACATATTTTCAGCTTTTGATGCAGAGTCAAAATATATAAAAAGGGCTTCATAATGTTGAGAGAAATTCTAACTTCTGACAATTATTGGCGAAGATACATCCGTTTGAATTTGGAAACAGAAACTTAAAACGTCAATTTCTCGAAATGACTTCGAGACAACATATTTTTCAGCTTTTGATGCAGAATCAAAATATATAAAAATGGGCTTTCATAATGTTGAAAGAAATTCTAACTTCTGACAATTATTGGCGAAGATACATCCGTTTGAATTTTGAAACAGAAACTTAAAACGTCAATTTCTCGAAATGACTTCGAGACTACATATTTTCAGCTTTTGATGCAGAATCAAAATATATAAAAAGGGCTTCATAATGTTGAAAGAAATTCTAACTTCTGACAATTATTGGCGAAGATACATCCGTTTGAATTTGGAAACAGAAACTTAAAACGTCAATTTCTCGAAATGACTTCGAGACTACATATTTTCAGCTGTTGATGCAGAATCAAAATATATAAAAAGGCTTCATAATGTTGAAAGAAATTCTAACTTCTGACAATTATTGGCGAATATACATCCGTTTGAGTTTGGAAACAGAAACTTAAAACGTCAATTTCTCGAAATGACTTCGAGAATACATATTTTCAGCTTTTGATGCAGAGTCAAAATATATAAAAATGGCTTCATAATGTTGAAAGAAATTCTGACTTCTGACAATTATTGGCGAAGATACATCCGTTTGAATTTGGGAACAGAAACTTAAAACGTCAATTTCTCGAATTGACTTCAAGACTACATATTTTCAGCTTTTGATGCAGAATCAAAATATATAAGAAGGGCTTCATAATGTTGAAAGAAATTCTGACTTCTGACAATTATTGGCGAAGATACAACCGTTTGAATTTGGAAACAGAAACTTAAAACGTCAATTTCTCGAAATGACTTCGAGACTACATATTTTCAGCTTTTGATGCAGAATCAAAATATATAAAAAGGGCTTCATAATGTTGAAAGAAATTCTAACTTCTGACAATTACTGGCGAAGATACATCCGTTTGAATTTGGAAACAGAAACTTAAAACGTCATTTTCTCGAAATGACTTCGAGACTACATATTTTCAGCTTGTGATGCAGAGTCAAAATATATAAAAAAGGGCTTCATAATGTTGAAAGAAATTCTAACTTCTGACAATTATTGGCGAAGATACATCCGTTTGAATTTGGAAACAGAAACTTAAAACGTCAATTTCTCGAAATGACTTCGAGACAACATATTTTCAGCGTTAAAAGCAGAATCAAAATATATAAAAAGGGCTTCATAATGTTGAAAGAAATTCTAACTTCTGACAATTATTGGCGAAGATACATCCGTTTGAATTTGGAAACAGAAACTTAAAACGTCAATTTCTCGAAATGACTTCGAGACTACATATTTTCAGCTTTTGATGCAGAATCAAAATATATAAAAAGGGCTTCATAATGTTGAAAGAAATTCTAACTTCTGACAATTATTGGCGAAGATACAACCGTTTGAATTTGGAAACAGAAACTTAAAACGTCAATTTCTCGAAATGACTTCGAGACTACATATTTTCAGCTTTTGATGCAGAATCAAAATATATAAAAAGGGCTTCATAATGTTGAAAGAAATTCTGACTTCTGACAATTATTGGCGAAGATACATCCGTTTGAATTTGGAAACAGAAACTTTAAACGTCATTTTCTCGAAATGACTTCGAGACTACATATTTTCAACTTTTGATGCAGAATCAATATATATAAAAAAGGCTTCATAATGTTGGAAGAAATTCTGACTTTGGACAATTATTGGCAAAGATACAACCGTTTGAATTTGGAAACAGAAACTTAAAACGTAAATTTCTCGAATTTATTTCAAGAATACATATTTTCAACTTTTGATGCAGAATCAATATATATAAAAAGGGCTTCATAATGTTGAAAGAAATTCTAACTTCTGACAATTATTGGCGAAGATACATCCGTTTGAATTTGGAAACAGAAACTTAAAACGTCATTTTCTCGAAATGACTTCGAGACTACATATTTTCAGCTTTTGATGCAGAGTCAAAATATATAAAAAGGGCTTCATAATGTTGAAAGAAATTCTAACTTCTGACAATTATTGGCGAAGATACATCCGTTTGAATTTGGAAACAGAAACTTAAAACGTCAATTTCTCGAAATTATTTCAAGAATACATATTTTCAACTTTTGATGCAGAATCAATATATATAAAAAAGGCTTCATAATGTTGAAAGAAATTCTAACTTTTGACAATTATTGGCGAAGATACAACCGTTTGAATTTGGAAACAGAAACTTAAAACGTCCATTTCTCGAATTTATTTCAAGAATACATATTTTCAACTTTTGATGCAGAATCAATATATATAAATAAGGCTTCATAATGTTGAAAGAAATTCTGACTTTTGACAATTATTGGCGAAGATACATCCGTTTGAATTTGGAAACAGAAACTTTAAACGTCATTTTCTCGAAATGACTTCGAGACTACATATTTTCAGCTTTTGATGCAGAGTCAAAATATATAAAAAGTGCTTCATAATGTTGAAAGAAATTCTAACTTCTGACAATTATTGGCGAAGATACATCCGTTTGAATTTGGAAACAGAAACTTAAAACGTCAATTTCTCGAAATGACTTCGAGACAACATATTTTCAGCTTTTGATGCAGAATCAAAATATATAAAAAGGGCTTCATAATGTTGAAAGAAATTCTGACTTCTGACAATTATTGGCGAAGATACATCCGTTTGAATTTGGAAACAGAAACTTAAAACGTCAATTTCTCGAATTGACTTCAAGACTACATATTATCAGCTTTTGATGCAGAATCAAAATATATAAAAAGGGCTTCATAATGTTGAAAGAAATTCTAACTTCTGACAATTATTGGCGAAGATACATCCGTTTGAATTTGGAAACAGAAACTTAAAACGTCAATTTCTCGAAATGACTTCGAGACAACATATTTTCAGCTTTTGATGCAGAATCAAAGTATATAAAAAGGGCTTCATAATGTTGAAAGAAATTCTAACTTCTGAAAATTATTGGCGACGATACATCCGTTTGAGTTTGGAAACAGAAACTTAAAACGTCAATTTCTCGAAATGACTTCGAGAATACATATTTTCAGCTTTTGATGCAGAATCAAAATATATAAAAAGGGCTTCATACTGTTGAAAGAAATTCTAACTTCTGACAATTATTGGCGAAGATACATCCGTTTGAATTTGGAAACAGAAACTTAAAACGTCAATTTCTCGAATTGACTTCAAGACTACATATTTTCAGCTTTTGATGCAGAATCAAAATATATAAAAAGGGCTTCATAATGTGAAAGAAATTCTAACTTCTGACAATTATTGGCGAAGATACATCCGTTTGAATTTGGAAACAGAAACTTAAAACGTCAATTTCTCGAAATGACTTCGAGACTACATATTTTCAGCTTTTGATGCAGAATCAAAATATATAAAAAGGGCTTTATGATGTTGAAACAAATTCTAACTTCTGACAATTATTGGCGAAGATACATCCGTTTGAATTTGGAAACAGAAACTTAAAACGTCATTTTCTCGAAATGACTTCGAGACTACATATTTTCAGCTTTTGATGCAGAGTCAAAATATATAAAAAGGGCTTCATAATGTTGAAAGAAATTCTAACTTCTGACAATTATTGGCGAAGATACATCCGTTTGAATTTGGAAACAAAAACTTAAAACGTCAATTTCTCGAAATTACTTCGAGACAACATATTTTCAGCTTTTGATGCAGAATCAAAATATATAAAAAGGGCTTCATAATGTTGAAAGAAATTCTAACTTCTGACAATTATTGGCGAAGATACATCCGTTTGAATTTGGAAACAGAAACTTAAAACGTCAATTTCTCGAAATGACTTCGAGACTACATATTTTCAGCTTTTGATGCAGAATCAAAATATATAAAAAGGGATTCATAATGTTGAAAGAAATTCTAACTTCTGACAATTATTGGCGAAGATACATCCGTTTGAATTTGGAAACAGAAACTTTAAACGTCATTTTCTCGAAATGACTTCGAGACTACATATTTTCAGCTTTTGATGCAGAGTCAAAATATATAAAAAGGGCTTCATAATGTTGAAAGAAATTCTAACTTCTGACAATTATTGGCGAAGATACATCCGTTTGAATTTGGAAACAGAAACTTAAAACGTCAATTTCGCGAAATGACTTCGAGACTACATATTTTCAGCTGTTGATGCAGAATCAAAATATATAAAAAGGGCTTCATAATGTTGAAAGAAATTCTAACTTCTGACAATTATTGGCGAAGATACATCCGTTTGAATTTGGAAACAGAAACTTAAAACGTCAATATCTCGAAATGACTTCGAGAATACATATTTTCAGCTTTTGATGCAGAGTCAAAATATATAAAAATGGCTTCATAATGTTGAAAGAAATTCTGACTTCTGACAATTATTGGCGAAGATACATCCGTTTGAATTTGGGAACAGAAACTTAAAACGTCAATTTCTCGAAATGACTTCGAGACTACATATTTTCAGCTTTTGATGCAGAATCAAAATATATAAGAAGGGCTTCATAATGTTGAAAGAAATTCTAACTTCTGACAATTATTGGCGAAGATACAACCGTTTGAATTTGGAAACAGAAACTTAAAACGTCAATTTCTCGAAATGACTTCGAGACTACATATTTTCAGCTTTTGATGCAGAATCAAAATATATAAAAAGGGCTTCATAATGTTGAAAGAAATTCTAACTTCTGACAATTATTGGCGAAGATACATCCGTTTGAATTTGGAAACAGAAACTTAAAACGTCATTTTCTCGAAATGACTTCGAGACTACATATTTTCAGCTTTTGATGCAGAGTCAAAATATATAAAAAGGGCTTCATAATGTTGAAAGAAATTCTAACTTCTGACAATTATTGGCGAAGATACATCCGTTTGAATTTGGAAACAGAAACTTAAAACGTCAATTTCTCGAAATGACTTCGAGACAACATATTTTCAGCTTTTGATGCAGAGTCAAAATATATAAAAAGGGCTTCATAATGTTGAAAGAAATTCTAACTTCTGACAATTATTGGCGAAGATACATCCGTTTGAATTTTGAAACAGAAACTTAAAACGTCAATTTCTCGAAATGACTTCGAGACTACATATTTTCAGCTTTTGATGCAGAATCAAAATATATAAAAAGGGCTTCATAATGTTGAAAGAAATTCTAACTTCTGACAATTATTGGCGAAGATACAACCGTTTGAATTTGGAAACAGAAACTTAAAACGTCCATTTCTCGAAATGACTTCGAGACTACATATTTTCAGCTTTTGATGCAGAATCAAAATATATAAAAAGGGCTTCATAATGTTGAAAGAAATTCTAACTTCTGACAATTATTGGCGAAGATACATCCGTTTGAATTTGGAAACAGAAACTTAAAACGTCAATTTCTCGAAATGACTTCGAGACTACATATTTTCAGCTTTTGATGCAGAATCAAAATATATAAAAAGTGCTTCATAATGTTGAAAGAAATTCTAACTTCTGACAATTATTGGCGAAGATACATCCATTTGAATTTGGAAACAGAAACTTAAAACGTCAGTTTCTCGAAATGACTTCGAGACTACATATTTTCAGCTTTTGATGCAGAATCAAAATATATAAAAAGGGCTTCATAATGTTGAAAGAAATTCTAACTTCTGACAATTATTGGCGAAGATACATCCGTTTGAATTTGGAAACAGAAACTTAAAACGTCAATTTCTCGAATTGACTTCAAGACTACATATTATCAGCTTTTGATGCAGAATCAAAATATATAAAAAGGGCTTCATAATGTTGAAAGAAATTCTAACTTCTGACAATTATTGGCGAAGATACATCCGTTTGAATTTGGAAACAGAAACTTAAAACGTCAATTTCGCGAAATGACTTCGAGACTACATATTTTCAGCTTTTGATGCAGAATCAAAGTATATAAAAAGGGCTTCATAATGTTGAAAGAAATTCTAACTTCTGACAATTATTGGCGAAGATACATCCGTTTGAATTTGGAAACAGAAACTTAAAACGTCAATTTCTCGAAATGACTTCGAGAATACATATTTTCAGCTTTTGATGCAGAGTCAAAATATATAAAAAGGGCTTCATAATGTTGAAAGAAATTCTAACTTCTGACAATTATTGGCGAAGATACATCCGTTTGAATTTGGAAACAGAAACTTAAAACGTCAATTTCTCGAATTGACTTCAAGACTACATATTTTCAGCTTTTGATGCAGAATCAAAATATATAAAAAGGGCTTCATAATGTTGAAAGAAATTCTAACTTCTGACAATTATTGGCGAAGATACATCCATTTGAATTTGGAAACAGAAACTTAAAACGTCAATTTCTCGAAATGACTTCGAGACTACATATTTTCAGCTTTTGATGCAGAATCAAAATATATAAAAAGGGCTTTCATAATGTTGAAAGAAATTCTAACTTCTGACAATTATTGGCGAAGATACATCCGTTTGAATTTGGAAACAGAAACTTAAAACGTCAATTTCTCGAAATGACTTCGAGACTACATATTTTCAGCTTTTGATGCAGAGTCAAAATATATAAAAAGGGCTTCATAATGTTGAAAGAAATTCTAACTTCTGACAATTATTGGCGAAGATACATCCGTTTGAATTTGGAAACAAAAACTTAAAACGTCAATTTCTC
>NW_025062785.1:0-20933 GCF_018153295.1 Drosophila grimshawi | reverse complement strand
ATTTCTCGAAATGACTTCGAGACTACATATTTTCAGCTTTTAATGCAGAATCAAAATATATAAAAAAGGGCTTCATAATGTTGAAAGAAATTCTAACTTTTGACAATTATTGGCGAAGATACATCCGTTTGAATTTGGAAACAGAAACTTAAAACGTCAATTTCTCGAAATGACTTCGAGACTACATATTTTCAGCTTTTGATGCAGAATCAAAATATATAAAAAGGGCTTCATAATGTTGAAAGAAATTCTAACTTCTGACAATTATTGGCGAAGATACATCCGTTTGAATTTGGAAACAGAAACTTAAAACGTCAATTTCTCGAAATGACTTCGAGACTACATATTTTCAGCTTTTGATGCAGAATCAAAATATATAAAAAGGGCTTCATAATGTTGAAAGAAATTCTAACTTCTGACAATTATTGGCGAAGATACATCCGTTTGAGTTTGGAAACAGAAACTTAAAACGTCAATTTCTCGAAATGACTTCTAGACTACATATTTTCAGCTTTTGGATGCAGAATTCAAAATATATAAAAGGGTTTTCATAATGTTGAAAGAAATTCTGACTTCTGACAATTATTGGCGAAGATACATCCGTTTGAATTTGGAAACCGAAACTTAAAACGTCAATTTCTCGAAATGACTTCGCGACTACATATTTTCAGCTTTTGATGCAGAATCAAAATATATAAAAAGGGCTTCATAATGTTGAAAGAAATTCTAACTTCTGACAATTATTGGCGAAGATACATCCGTTTGAATTTGGAAACAGAAACTTAAAACGTCAATATCTCGAAATGACTTCGAGACTACATATTTTCAGCTTTTGATGCAGAATCAAAATATATAAAAACGGCTTCATAATGTTGAAAGAAATTCTAACTTCTGACAATTATTGGCGAAGATACATCCGTTTGAATTTGGAAACAGAAACTTAAAACGTCAATTTCTCGAATTGACTTCAAGACTACATATTTTTAGCTTTTGATGCAGAGTCAAAATATATAAGAAGGGCTTCATAATGTTGAAAGAAATTCTAACTTCTGACAATTATTGGCGAAGATACATCCGTTTGAATTTGGAAACAGAAACTTAAAACGTCAATTTCTCGAAATGACTTCGAGACTACATATTTTCAGCTTTTAATGCAGAATCAAAATATATAAAAAGGGCTTCATAATGTTGAAAGAAATTCTAACTTCTGACAATTATTGGCGAAGATACATCCGTTTGAATTTGGAAACAGAAACTTAAAACGTCAATTTCTCGAAATGACTTCGAGACTACATATTTTCAGCTTTTGATGCAGAATCAAAATATATAAAAAGGGCTTCATAATGTTGAAAGAAATTCTAACTTCTGACAATTATTGGCGACGATACATCCGTTTGAGTTTGGAAACAGAAACATAAAACGTAAATTTCTCGAAATGACTTCGAGACTACATATTTTCAGCTTTTGATGCAGAGTCAAAATATATAAAAAGGGCTTCATAATGTTGAAAGAAATTCTAACTTCTGACAATTATTGGCGACGATACATCCGTTTGAGTTTGGAAACAGAAACATAAAACGTAAATTTCTCGAAATGACTTCGAGACTACATATTTTCAGCTTTTGATGCAGAGTCAAAATATATAAAAAGGGCTTCATAATGTTGAAAGAAATTCTAACTTCTGACAATTATTGGCGAAGATACATCCGTTTGAATTTGGAAACAGAAACTTAAAACGTCAATTTCTCGAAATGACTTGGAGACTACATATTTTCAGCTTTTGATGCAGAGTCAAAATATATAAAAAGGGCTTCATAATGTTGAAAGAAATTCTAACTTCTGACAATTATTGGCGACGATACATCCGTTTGAGTTTGGAAACAGAAACATAAAACGTAAATTTCTCGAAATGACTTCGAGACTACATATTTTCAGCTTTTGATGCAGAGTCAAAATATATAAAAAGGGCTTCATAATGTTGAAAGAAATTCTAACTTCTGACAATTATTGGCGACGATACATCCGTTTGAGTTTGGAAACAGAAACTTAAAACGTCAATTTCTCGAAATGACTTCGAGGACTACATATTTCAGCTTTGATGCAGAGTCAAAATATATAAAAAGGGCTTCATAATGTTGAAAGAAATTCTAACTTCTGACAATTATTGGCGAGGATACATCCGTTTGAATTTGGAAACAGAAACTTAAAACGTCAATTTCTCGAAATGACTTCGAGACTACATATTTTCAGCTTTTAATGCAGAATCAAAATATATAAAAAGGGCTTCATAATGTTGAAAGAAATTCTAACTTCTGACAATTATTGGCGAAGATACATCCGTTTGAATTTGGAAACAGAAACTTAAAACGTCAATTTCTCGAAATGACTTCGAGACTACATATTTTCAGCTTTTGATGCAGAATCAAAATATATAAAAAGGGCTTCATAATGTTGAAAGAAATTCTAACTTCTGACAATTATTGGCGAAGATACATCCGTTTGAATTTGGAAACAGAAACTTAAAACGTCAATTTCTCGAAATGACTTCGAGACTACATATTTTCAGCTTTTGATGCAGAATCAAAATATATAAAAACGGCTTCATAATGTTGAAAGAAATTCTGACTTCTGACAATTATTGGCGAAGATACATCCGTTTGAATTTGGAAACAGAAACTTCAAACGTCAATTTCTCGAAATGACTTCGAGACTACATATTTTCAGCTTTTGATGCAGAATCAAAATATATAAAAAGGGCTTCATAATGTTGAAAGAAATTCTAACTTCTGACAATTATTGGCGACGATACATCCGTTTGAGTTTGGAAACAGAAACATAAAACGTAAATTTCTCGAAATGACTTCGAGACTACATATTTTCAGCTTTTGATGCAGAGTCAAAATATATAAAAAGGGCTTCATAATGTTGAAAGAAATTCTAACTTCTGACAATTATTGGCGACGATACATCCGTTTGAGTTTGGAAACAGAAACATAAAATGTAAATTTCTCGAAATGACTTCGAGACTACATATTTTCAGCTTTTGATGCAGAGTCAAAATATATAAAAAGGGCTTCATAATGTTGAAAGAAATTCTAACTTCTGACAATTATTGGCGAAGATACATCCGTTTGAATTTGGAAACAGAAACTTAAAACGTCAATTTCTCGAAATGACCTCAAGACTACATATTTTCAGTTTTTGATGCAGAGTCAAAATATATAAAAAGGGCTTCATAATGTTGAAAGAAATTCTAACTTCTGACAATTATTGGCGAAGATACATCCGTTTGAATTTGGAAACAGAAACTTAAAACGTCAATTTCTCGAAATGACTTCGAGACTACATATTTTCAGCTTTTGATGCAGAGTCAAAATATATAAAAAGGGCTTCATAATGTTGAAAGAAATTCTAACTTCTGACAATTATTGGCGACGATACATATGTTTGAGTTTGGAAACAGAAACATAAAACGTAAATTTCTCGAAATGACTTCGAGACTACATATTTTCAGCTTTTGATGCAGAATCAAAATATATAAAAAGGGCTTCATAATGTTGAAAGAAATTCTAACTTCTGACAATTATTGGCGACGATACATCCGTTTGAGTTTGGAAACAGAAACTTCAAACGTCAATTTCTCGAAATGACTTCGAGACTACATATTTCCAGCTTTGATGCAGATTCAAAATATATAAAAAGGGCTTCATAATGTTGAAAGAAATTCTAACTTTTGACAATTATTGGCGAGGATACATCCGTTTGAATTTGGAAACAGAAACTTAAAACGTCAATTTCTCGAAATGACTTCGAGAGTACATATTTTCAGCTTTGATGCAGAATCAAAATATATAAAAAGGGCTTCATAATGTTGAAAGAAATTCTAACTTCTGACAATTATTGGCGAAGATACATCCGTTTGAATTTGGAAACAGAAACTTAAAACGTCATTTTCTCGAAATGACTTCGAGACTACATATTTTCAGCTTTTGATGCAGAGTCAAAATATATAAAAAGGGCTTCATAATGTTGAAAGAAATTCTAACTTCTGACAATTATTGGCGAAGATACATCCGTTTGAATTTGGAAACAGAAACTTAAAACGTCAATTTCTCGAAATGACTTGGAGACTACATATTTTCAGCTTTTGATGCAGAATCAAAATATATAAAAGGGCTTCATAATGTTGAAAGAAATTCTAACTTCTGACAATTATTGGCGAAGATACATCCGTTTGAATTTGGAAACAGAAATTTAAAACGTCGATTTCTCGAAATGACTTCGAGACTACATATTTCTAGCTTTGATGCAGAATCAAAATATATAAAAAGGGCTTCATAATGTTGAAAGAAATTCTAACTTCTGACAATTATTGGCGACGATACATCCGTTTGAGTTTGGAAACAGAAACTTAAAACGTCAATTTCTCGAAATGACCTCAAGACTACATATTTTCAGTTTTTGATGCAGAGTCAAAATATATAAAAAGGGCTTCATAATGTTGAAAGAAATTCTAACTTCTGACAATTATTGGCGAAGATACATCCGTTTGAATTTGGAAACAGAAACTTAAAACGTCAATTTCTCGAAATGACTTCGAGACAACATATTTTCAGCTTTTGATGCAGAGTCAAAATATATAAAAAGGGCTTCATAATGTTGAAAGAAATTCTAACTTCTGACAATTATTGGCGACGATACATCCGTTTGAGTTTGGAAACAGAAACATAAAACGTCAATTTCTCGAAATGACTTCGAGACTACATATTTTCAGCTTTTGATGCAGAATCAAAATATATAAAAAGGGCTTCATAATGTTGAAAGAAATTCTAACTTCTGACAATTATTGGCGACGATACATCCGTTTGAATTTGGAAACAGAAACTTAAAACGTCAATTTCTCGAAATGACTTCGAGACTACATATTTTCAGCTTTGATGCAGAATCAAAATATATAAAAAGGGCTTCATAATGTTGAAAGAAATTCTAACTTTTGACAATTATTGGCGAGGATACATCCGTTTGAATTTGGAAACAGAAACTTAAAACGTCAATTTCTCGAAATGACTTCGAGACTACATATTTCTAGCTTTTGATGCAGAGTCAAAATATATAAAAAGGGCTTCATAATGTTGAAAGAAATTCTAACTTCTGACAATTATTGGCGACGATACATCCGTTTGAGTTTGGAAACAGAAACTTAAAACGTCAATTTCTCGAAATGACTTCGAGACTACATATTTTCAGCTTTTGATGCAGAGTCAAAATATATAAAAAGGGCTTCATAATGTTGAAAGAAATTCTAACTTCTGACAATTATTGGCGAAGATACATCCGTTTGAATTTGGAAACAGAAACTTAAAACGTCAATTTCTCGAAATGACTTGGAGACTACATATTTTCAGCTTTTGATGCAGAATCAAAATATATAAAAAGGGCTTCATAATGTTGAAAGAAATTCTAACTTCTGACAATTATTGGCGAAGATACATCCGTTTGAATTTGGAAACAGAAACTTCAAACGTCAATTTCTCGAAATGACTTCGAGACTACATATTTCTAGCTTTGATGCAGAATCAAAATATATAAAAAGGGCTTCATAATGTTGAAAGAAATTCTAACTTCTGACAATTATTGGCGACGATACATCCGTTTGAGTTTGGAAACAGAAACTTAAAACGTCAATTTCTCGAAATGACTTCGAGACTACATATTTTCAGCTTTTGATGCAGAGTCAAAATATATAAAAAGGGCTTCATAATGTTGAAAGAAATTCTAACTTCTGACAATTATTGGCGAAGATACATCCGTTTGAATTTGGAAACAGAAACTTAAAACGTCAATTTCTCGAAATGACTTCGAGACTACATATTTTCAGCTTTTGATGCAGAATCAAAATATATAAAAAGGGCTTCATAATGTTGAAAGAAATTCTAACTTCTGACAATTATTGGCGACGATACATCCGTTTGAGTTTGGAAACAGAAACTTCAAACGTCAATTTCTCGAAATGACTTCGAGACTACATATTTCCAGCTTTGATGCAGAATCAAAATATATAAAAAGGGCTTCATAATGTTGAAAGAAATTCTAACTTTTGACAATTATTGGCGAGGATACATCCGTTTGAATTTGGAAACAGAAACTTAAAACGTCAATTTCTCTAAATGACTTCGAGAGTACATATTTTCAGCTTTTAATGCAGAATCAAAATATATAAATGTTGAAAGAAATTCTAACTTCTGACAATTATTGGCGAAGATACATCCGTTTGAATTTGGAAACAGAAACTTAAAACGTCAATTTCTCGAAATGACTTCGAGACTACATATTTTCAGCTTTTGATGCAGAATCAAAATATATAAAAAGGGCTTCATAATGTTGAAAGAAATTCTAACTTCTGACAATTATTGGCGAAGATACATCCGTTTGAATTTGGAAACAGAAACTTAAAACGTCAATTTCTCGAAATGACTTCGAGACTACATATTTTCAGCTTTTGATGCAGAGTCAAAATATATAAAAAGGGCTTCATAATGTTGAAAGAAATTCTAACTTCTGACAATTATTGGCGAAGATACTCTTACATCCGTTTGAATTTGGAAACAGAAACTTAAAACGTCAATTTCTCGAAATGACTTCGAGACTACATATTTTCAGCTTTTGATGCAGAGTCAAAATATATAAAAAGGGCTTCATAATGTTGAAAGAAATTCTAACTTCTGACAATTATTGGCGAAGATACATCCGTTTGAATTTGGAAACAGAAACTTAAAACGTCAATTTCTCGAAATGACTTCGATACTACAAATTTTCAGCTTTTGATGCAGAGTCAAAATATATAAAAAGGGCTTCATAATGTTGAAAGAAATTCTAACTTCTGACAATTATTGGCGAAGATACATCCGTTTGAATTTGGAAACAGAAACTTAAAACATCAATTTCTCGAAATGACTTCAAGACTACATATTTTCAGTTTTTGATGCAGAGTCAAAATATATAAAAAGGGCTTCATAATGTTGAAAGAAATTCTAACTTCTGACAATTATTGGCGAAGATACAAGCGTTTGAATTTGTAAACAGAAACTTAAAACGTCAATTTCTCGAAATGACTTCGAGACTACATATTTTCAGCTTTTGATGCAGAGTCAAAATATATAAAAAGGGCTTCATAATGTTGAAAGAAATTCTTACTTCTGACAATTATTGGCGAAGATACATCCGTTTGAATTTGGAAACAGAAACTTAAAACGTCAACTTCTCGAATTGACTTCGAGACTACATATTTTCAGCTTTTGATGCAGAGTCAAAATATATAAAAAGGGCTTCATAATGTTGAAAGAAATTCTAACTTCTGACAATTATTGGCGAAGATACATCCGTTTGAATTTGGGAACAGAAACTCAAAACGTCAATTTCTCGAATTGACTTCAAGACTACATATTTTCAGCTTTGAATGCAGAATCAAAATATATAAAAAGGGCTTCATAATGTTGAAAGAAATTCTAACTTCTGACAATTATTGGCAAAGATACATCCGTTTGAATTTGGAAACAGAAACTTAAAACGTCAATTTCTCGAAATGACTTCGAGACTACATATTTTCAGCTTTTGATGCAGAGTCAAAATATATAAAAAGGGCTTTATAATGTTGAAACAAATTCTAACTTCTGACAATTATTGGCGAAGATACATCCGTTTGAATTTGGAAACAGAAACTTAAAACGTCATTTTCTCGAAATGACTTCGAGACTACATATTTTCAGCTTTTGATGCAGAGTCAAAATATATAAAAAGGGCTTCATAATGTTGAAAGAAATTCTAACTTCTGACAATTATTGGCGAAGATACATCCGTTTGAATTTGGAAACAGAAACTTAAAACGTCAATTTCTCGAAATGACTTCGAGACAACATATTTTCAGCTTTTGATGCAGAATCAAAATATATAAAAAGGGCTTCATAATGTTGAAAGAAATTCTAACTTCTGACAATTTTTTGCGAAGATACATCCGTTTGAATTTGGAAACAGAAACTTAAAACGTCAATTTCTCGAAATGACTTCGAGACTACATATTTTCAGCTTTTGATGCAGAGTCAAAATATATAAAAAGGGCTTCATAATGTTGAAAGAATCACTAACTTCTGACAATTATTGGCGAAGATACATCCGTTTGAATTTGGAAACAGAAACTTAAAATGTCAAATTTCTCGAATTGACTTCAAGACTACATATTTTCAGCTTTTGATGCAGAGTCAAAATATATAAAAAGGGCTTCATAATGTTGAAAGAAATTCTAACTTCTGACAATTATTGGCGAAGATACATCCGTTTGAATTTGGAAACAGAAACTTAAAACGTCAATTTCTCGAATTGACTTCGAGACTACATATTTTCAGCTTTTAATGCAGAGTCAAAATATATAAAAAGGGCTTCATAATGTTGAAAGAAATTCTAACTTCTGACAATTATTGGCGAAGATACATCCGTTTGAATTTGGAAACAGAAACTTAAAACGTCAATTTCTCGAAATGACTTCGAGACTACATATTTTCAGCTTTTGATGCAGAATCAAAATATATAAAAAGGGCTTCATAATGTTGAAAGAAATTCTAACTTCTGACAATTATTGGCGAAGATACATCCGTTTGAATTTGGAAACAGAAACTTAAAACGCCAATTTCTCGAAATGACTTCGAGACTACATATTTTCAGCTTTTGATGCAGAGTCAAAATATATAAAAAGGGCTTCATAATGTTGAAAGAAATTCTAACTTCTGACAATTATTGGCAACGATACATCCGTTTGAGTTTGGAAACAGAAACATAAAACGTAAATTTCTCGAAATGACTTCGAGACTACATATTTTCAGCTTTTGATGCAGAGTCAAAATATATAAAAAGGGCTTCATAATGTTGAAAGAAATTCTAACTTCTGACAATTATTGGCGAAGATACATCCGTTTGAATTTGGAAACAGAAACTTAAAACGTCAATTTCTCGAAATGACCTCCAGACTACATATTTTCAGTTTTTGATGCAGAGTCAAAATATATAAAAAGGGCTTCATAATGTTGAAAGAAATTCTGTTAATTATTGGCGAAGATACATCCGTTTGAATTTGGAAACAGAAACTTAAAACGTCAATTTCTCGAAATGACTTCGAGACTACATATTTTCAGCTTTTGATGCAGAGTCAAAATATATAAAAAGGGCTTCATAATGTTGAAAGAAATTCTGACTTCTGACAATTATTGGCGAAGATACATCCGTTTGAATTTGGAAACAGAAACTTAAAACGTCAATTTCTCGAAATGACTTCGAGACTACATATTTTCAGCTTTTGATGCAGAGTCAAAATATATAAAAAGGGCTTCATAATGTTGAAAGAAATTCTAACTTCTGACAATTATTGGCGAAAATACATCCGTTTGAATTTGGGAACAGAAACTCAAAACGTTAATTTCTCGAATTGACTTCAAGACTACATATTTTCAGCTTTGAATGCAGAATCAAAATATATAAAAATGGGCTTTCATAATGTTGAAAGAAATTCTAACTTTCTGACAATTATTGGCGAAGATACATCCGTTTGAATTTGGAAACAGAAACTTAAAACGTCAATTTCTCGAAATGACTTCGAGACTACATATTTTCAGCTTTTGATGCAGAATCAAAATATATAAAAAGGGCTTTATAATGTTGAAACAAATTCTAACTTCTGACAATTATTGGCTAAGATACATCCGTTTGAATTTGGAAACAGAAACTTAAAACGTCATTTTCTCGAAATGACTTCGAGACTACATATTTTCAGCTTTTGATGCAGAGTCAAAATATATAAAAAGGGCTTCATAATGTTGAAAGAAATTCTAACTTCTGACAATTATTGGCGAAGATACATCCGTTTGAATTTGGAAACAGAAACTTAAAACGTCAATTTCTCGAAATGACTTCGAGACAACATATTTTCAGCTTTTGATGCAGAATCAAAATATATAAAAAGGGCTTCATAATGTTGAAAGAAATTCTAACTTCTGACAATTTTTTGCGAAGATACATCCGTTTGAATTTGGAAACAGAAACTTAAAACGTCAATTTCTCGAAATGACTTCGAGACTACATATTTTCAGCTTTTGATGCAGAATCAAAATATATAAAAAGGGCTTCATAATGTTGAAAGAATCACTAACTTCTGACAATTATTGGCGAAGATACATCCGTTTGAATTTGGAAACAGAAACTTAAAATGTCAAATTTCTCGAATTGACTTCAAGACTACATATTTTCAGCTTTTGATGCAGAGTCAAAATATATAAAAAGGGCTTCATAATGTTGAAAGAAATTCTAACTTCTGACAATTATTGGCGAAGATACATCCGTTTGAATTTGGAAACAGAAACTTAAAACGTCAATTTCTCGAAATGACTTCGAGACTACATATTTTCAGCTTTTAATGCAGAATCAAAATATATAAAAAGGGCTTCATAATGTTGAAAGAAATTCTAACTTCTGACAATTATTGGCGAAGATACATCCGTTTGAATTTGGAAACAGAAACTTAAAACGTCAATTTCTCGAAATGACTTCGAGACTACATATTTTCAGCTTTTGATGCAGAATCAAAATATATAAAAAGGGCTTCATAATGTTGAAAGAAATTCTAACTTCTGACAATTATTGGCGAAGATACATCCGTTTGAATTTGGAAACAGAAACTTAAAACGCCAATTTCTCGAAATGACTTCGAGACTACATATTTTCAGCTTTTGATGCAGAGTCAAAATATATAAAAAGGGCTTCATAATGTTGAAAGAAATTCTAACTTCTGACAATTATTGGCAACGATACATCCGTTTGAGTTTGGAAACAGAAACATAAAACGTAAATTTCTCGAAATGACTTCGAGACTACATATTTTCAGCTTTTGATGCAGAGTCAAAATATATAAAAAGGGCTTCATAATGTTGAAAGAAATTCTAACTTCTGACAATTATTGGCGAAGATACATCCGTTTGAATTTGGAAACAGAAACTTAAAACGTCAATTTCTCGAAATGACCTCCAGACTACATATTTTCAGTTTTTGATGCAGAGTCAAAATATATAAAAAGGGCTTCATAATGTTGAAAGAAATTCTAACTTCTGACAATTATTGGCGAAGATACATCCGTTTGAATTTGGAAACAGAAACTTAAAACGTCAATTTCTCGAAATGACTTCGAGACTACATATTTTCAGCTTTTGATGCAGAGTCAAAATATATAAAAAGGGCTTCATAATGTTGAAAGAAATTCTGACTTCTGACAATTATTGGCGAAGATACATCCGTTTGAATTTGGAAACAGAAACTTAAAATGTCAAATTTCTCGAATTGACTTCAAGACTACATATTTTCAGCTTTTGATGCAGAGTCAAAATATATAAAAAGGGCTTCATAATGTTGAAAGATTTTCTAACTTCTGACAATTATTGGCGAAAATACATCCGTTTGAATTTGGGAACAGAAACTCAAAACGTTAATTTCTCGAATTGACTTCAAGACTACATATTTTCAAGACTACATATTTTCAGCTTTGAATGCAGAATCAAAATATATAAAAAGGGCTTCATAATGTTGAAAGAAATTCTAACTTCTGACAATTATTGGCGAAGATACATCCGTTTGAATTTGGAAACAGAAACTTAAAACGTCAATTTCTCGAAATGACTTCGAGACTACATATTTTCAGCTTTTGATGCAGAATCAAAATATATAAAAAGGGCTTTATAATGTTGAAAGAAATTTTAACTTCTGACAATTATTGGCGAAGATACATCCGTTTGAATTTGGAAACAGAAACTTAAAACGTCAATTTCTCGAATTGACTTCAAGACTACATATTTTCAGCTTTTGATGCAGAGTCAAAATATATAAAAAGGGCTTCATAATGTTGAAAGAAATTCTAACTTCTGACAATTATTGGCGAAGATACATCCGTTTGAATTTGGAAACAGAAACTTAAAACGTCAATTTCTCGAAATGACTTCGAGACAACATATTTTCAGCTTTTGATGCAGAATCAAAATATATAAAAAGGGCTTCATAATGTTGAAAGAAATTCTAACTTCTGACAATTTTTTGCGAAGATACATCCGTTTGAATTTGGAAACAGAAACTTAAAACGTCAATTTCTCGAAATGACTTCGAGACTACATATTTTCAGCTTTTGATGCAGAATCAAAATATATAAAAAGGGCTTCATAATGTTGAAAGAAATACTAACTTCTGACAATTATTGGCGAAGATTCATCCGTTTGAATTTGGAAACAGAAACTTAAAATGTCAAATTTCTCGAATTGACTTCAAGACTACATATTTTCAGCTTTTGATGCAGAGTCAAAATATATAAAAAGGGCTTCATAATGTTGAAAGAAATTCTAACTTCTGACAATTATTGGCGAAGATACATCCGTTTGAATTTGGAAACAGAAACTTAAAACGTCAATTTCTCGAAATGACTTCGGGACAACATATTTTCAGCTTTTGATGCAGAATCAAAATATATAAAAAGGGCTTCATAATGTTGAAAGAAATTCTAACTTCTGACAATTTTTTGCGAAGATACATCCGTTGGAATTGGAAACAGAAACTTAAAACGTCAATTTCTAGAATTGACTTCAAGACTACATATTTTCAGCTTTTGATGCAGAATCAAAATATATAAAAAGGGCTTCATAATGTTGAAAGAAATACTAACTTCTGACAATTATTGGCGAAGATACATCCGTTTGAATTTGGAAACAGAAACTTAAAATGTCAAATTTCTCGAATTGACTTCAAGACTACATATTTTCAGCTTTTGATGCAGAATCAAAATATATAAAAAGGGCTTCATAATGTTGAAAGAAATTCTGACTTCTGACAATTATTGGCGAAGATACATCCGTTTGAATTTGGGAAAATAAACTTAAAACGCCAATATCTCGAAATGACTTCGAGACTACATATTTTCAGCTTTTGATGCAGAATCAAAATATATAAAAAGGGGTTCATAATGTTGCAAGAAATTCTGACTTCTGACAATTATTGGCGAATATACAACCGTTTGAATTTGGAAACAGAAACTTAAAACGTCAATTTCTCGAAATGACTTCGAGACTACATATTTTCAGCTTTTGATGCAGAGTCAAAATATATAAAAAAGGGCTTCATAATGTTGAAAGATTTTCTAACTTCTGACAATTATTGGCGAAGATACATCCGTTTGAATTTGGAAACAGAAACTTAAAACGTCAATTTCTCGAAATGACTTCGAGACTACATATTTTCAGCTTTTGATGCAGAGTCAAAATATATAAAAAGGGTTTCATAATGTTGAAAAAAATTCTAACTTCCGACAATTATTGGCGAATATACATCCGTTTGAATTTGGAAACAGAAACTTAAAACGTCAATTTCTCGAAATGACTTCGAGACTACATATTTTCAGCTTTTGATGCAGAGTCAAAATATATAAAGAGGGCTTCATAATGTTGAAAGATTTTCTAACTTCTGACAATTATTGGCGAAGATACATCCGTTTGAATTTGGAAACAGAAACTTAAAATGTCAAATTTCTCGAATTGACTTCAAGACTACATATTTTCAGCTTTTGATGCAGAATCAAAATATATAAAAAGGGCTTCATAATGTTGAAAGAAATTCTGACTTCTGACAATTATTGGCGAAGATACATCCGTTTGAATTTGGAAACAGAAACTTAAAACGCCAATATCTCGAAATGACTTCGAGACTACATATTTTCAGCTTTTGATGCAGAATCAAAATATATAAAAAGGGCTTCATAATGTTGAAAGATTTTCTAACTTCTGACAATTATTGGCGAAGATACATCCGTTTGAATTTGGAAACAGAAACTTAAAACGTCAATTTCTCGAAATGACTTCGAGACTACATATTTTCAGCTTTTGATGCAGAGTCAAAATATATAAAAAGGGCTTCATAATGTTGAAAGAAATTCTAACTTCTGACAATTATTGGCGAAGATACATCCGTTTGAATTTGGAAACAGAAACTTAAAACGTCAATTTCTCGAAATGACCTCCAGACTACATATTTTCAGTTTTTGATGCAGAGTCAAAATATATAAAAAGGGCTTCATAATGTTGAAAGAAATTCTAACTTCTGACAATTATTGGCGAAGATACATCCGTTTGAATTTGGAAACAGAAACTTAAAACGTCAATTTCTCGAAATGACTTCGAGACTACATATTTTCAGCTTTTGATGCAGAGTCAAAATATATAAAAAGGGCTTCATAATGTTGAAAGAAATTCTAACTTCTGACAATTATTGGCGAAGATACATCCGTTTGAATTTGGAAACAGAAACTTAAAACGTCAATTTCTCGAAATGACTTCGAGACTACATATTTTCAGCTTTTGATGCAGAATCAAAATATATAAAAAGGGCTTCATAATGTTGAAAGAAATTCTAACTTCTGACAATTATTGGCGAAGATACATCCGTTTGAATTTGGAAACAGAAACTTAAAACGCCAATTTCTCGAAATGACTTCGAGACTACATATTTTCAGCTTTTGATGCAGAGTCAAAATATATAAAAAGGGCTTCATAATGTTGAAAGATTTTCTAACTTCTGACAATTATTGGCGAAGATACATCCGTTTGAATTTGGAAACAGAAACTTAAAACGTCAATTTCTCGAAATGACTTCGAGACTACATATTTTCAGCTTTTGATGCAGAGTCAAAATATATAAAAAGGGCTTCATAATGTTGAAAGAAATTCTAACTTCTGACAATTATTGGCGAAGATACATCCGTTTGAATTTGGAAACAGAAACTTAAGACGTCAATTTCTCGAAATGACTTCGAGACTACATATTTTCAGCTTTTGATGCAGAGTCAAAATATATAAAAAGGGCTTCATAGTGTTGAAAGAAATTCTAACTTCTGACAATTATTGGCGAATATACAACCGTTTGAATTTGGAAACAGAAACTTCAAACGTCAATTTCTCGAATTGACTTCAAGACTACATATTTTCAGCTTTTGATGCAGAATCAAAATATATAAAAAGGGCTTCATAATGTTGAAAGAAATTCTAACTTCTGACAATTATTGGCGAAGATACATCCGTTTGAATTTGGAAACAGAAACTTAAAACGTCAATTTCTCGAAATGACTTCGAGACTACATATTTTCAGCTTTTGATGCAGAGTCAAAATATATAAAAAGGGCTTCATAATGTTGAAAGAAATTCTAACTTCTGACAATTATTGGCGAAGATACATCCGTTTGAATTTGGAAACAGAAACTTTAAACGTCAATTTCTCGAAATGACTTCGAGACTACATATTTTCAGCTTTTGATGCAGAGTCAAAATAAATAAAAAGGGCTTCATAATGTTGAAAGAAATTCTAACTGCTGACAATTATTGGCGAAGATACATCCGGTTGAATTTGGAAACCGAAACTTTAAACGTCAATTTCTCGAAATGACTTCGAGACTACATATTTTCAGCTTTTGATGCAGAATCAAAATATATAAAAAGGGCTTCATAATGTTGAAAGAAATTCTAACTTCTGACAATTATTGGCGAAGATACATCCGTTTGAATTTGGAAACAGAAACTTAAAACGTCAATTTCTCGAAATGACTTCGAGACAACATATTTTCAGCTTTTGATGCAGAGTCAATATATATAAAAAGGGCTTCATAATGTTGAAAGAAATTCTAACTTCTGACAATTATTGGCGAAGATACATCCGTTTGAATTTGGAAACAGAAACTTAAAACGTCCATTTCTCGAAATGACTTCGAGACTACATATTTTCAGCTTTTGATGCAGAATCAAAATATATAAAAAGGGCTTCATAATGTTGAAAGAAATTCTAACTTCTGACAATTATTGGCGAAGATACATCCGTTTGAATTTGGAAACAGAAACTTAAAACGTCAATTTCTCGAAATGGCTTCGAGACTACATATTTTCAGCTTTTGATGCAGAGTCAAAATATATAAAAAGGGCTTCATAATGTTGAAAGAAATTCTAACTTTTGACAATTATTGGCGAAGATACAACCGTTTGAATTTGGAAACAGAAACTTAAAACGTCAATTTCTCGAATTTATTTCAAGAATACATATTTTCAACTTTTGATGCAGAATCAATATATATAAATAAGGCTTCATAATGTTGAAAGAAATTCTAACTTTTGACAATTATTGGCGAAGATACAACCGTTTGAATTTGGAAACAGAAACTTAAAACGTCAATTTCTCGAAATGACTTCGAGACTACATATTTTCAGCTTTTGATGCAGAGTCAAAATATATAAAAAGGGCTTCATAATGTTGAAAGAAATTCTAACTTCTGACAATTATTGGCGAAGATACTCGTTCATCCCTTTGAATTTGGAAACAGAAACTTAAAACGTCAATTTCTCGAAATGACTTCGAGACTACATATTTTCAGCTTTTGATGCAGAGTCAAAATATATAAAAAGGGCTTCATAATGTTGAAAGAAATTCTAACTTCTGACAATTATTGGCGAAGATACATCCGTTTGAATTTGGAAACAGAAACTTAAAACGTCAATTTCTCGAAATGACTTCGAGACTACATATTTTCAGCTTTTGATGCAGAGTCAAAATATATAAAAAGGGCTTCATAATGTTGAAAGAAATTCTAACTTCTGACAATTATTGGCGAAGATACATCCGTTTGAATTTGGAAATAGAGACTTAAAACGTCAATTTCTCGAAATGACTTCGAGACTACATATTTTCAGCTTTTGATGCAGAATCAAAATATATAAAAAGGGCTTCATAATGTTGAAAGAAATTCTAACTTCTGACAATTATTGGCGAAGATACATCCGTTTGAGTTTGAAAACAGAAACTTAAAACGTCAATTTCTCGAATTGACTTCAAGACTACATATTTTCAGCTTTTGATGCAGAATCAAAATATATAAAAAGGGCTTCATAATGTTGAAAGAAATTCTAACTTCTGACAATTATTGGCGGAGATACATCCGTTTGAATTTGGAAACAGCAACTTAAAACGTCAATTTCTCGAAATGACTTCGAGACTACATATTTTCAGCTTTTGATGCAGAATCAAAATATATAAAAAGGGCTTCATAATGTTGAAAGAAATTCTAACTTCTGACAATTATTGGCGAAGATACATCCGTTGAATTTGGAAACAGAAACTTAAAACGTCAATTTCTCGAAATGGCTTTGAGAATACATATTTTCAGCTTTTGATGCAGAATCAAAATATATAAAAGGGCTTCATAATGTTGAAAGAAATTCTAACTTCTGACAATTATTGGCGAAGATACATCCGTTTGAATTTGGAAACAGAAACTTAAAACGTCAATTTCTCGAATTGACTTCAAGACTACATATTTTCAGCTTTTGATGCAGAGTCAAAATATATAAAAAGGGCTTCATAATGTTGAAAGAAATTCTAACTTCTGACAATTATTGGCGAAGATACATCCGTTTGAATTTGGAAACAGAAACTTAAAACGTCAATTTCTCGAATTGACTTCAAGACTACATATTTTCAGCTTTTGATGCAGAATCAAAATATATAAAAAGGGGCTTCATAATGTTGAAAGAAATTCTAACTTCTGACAATTATTGGCGAAGATACATCCGTTTGAATTTGGAAACAGAAACTTAAAACGCCAATTTCTCGAAATGACTTCGAGACTACATATTTTCAGTTTTTGATGCAGAGTCAAAATATATAAAAAGGGCTTCATAATGTTGAAAGAAATTCTAACTTCTGACAATTATTGGCGACGATACATCCGTTTGAGTTTGGAAACAGAAACATAAAACGTAAATTTCTCGAAATGACTTCGAGACTACATATTTTCAGCTTTTGATGCAGAGTCAAAATATATTAAAAGGGCTTCATAATTGTTGAAAGAAATTCTAACTTCTGACAATTATTGGCGAAGATACATCCGTTTGAATTTGGAAACAGAAACTTAAAACGTCAATTTCTCGAAATGACTTCGAGACTACATATTTTCAGCTTTTGATGCAGAGTCAAAATATATAAAAAGGGCTTCATAATGTTGAAAGAAATTATAACTTCTGACAATTATTGGCGAAGATACATCCGTTTGAATTTGGAAACAGAAACTTAAAACGTCAATTTCTCGAATTGACTTCAAGACTACATATTTTCAGCTTTTGATGCAGAGTCAAAATATATAAAAAGGGCTTCATAATGTTGAAAGAAATTCTAACTTCTGACAATTATTGGCGAAGATACATCCGTTTGAATTTGGGAACAGAAACTTAAAACGTTAATTTCTCGAATTGACTTCAAGACTACATATTTTCAGCTTTTTGATGCAGAATCAAAATATATAAAAAGGGCTTCATAATGTTGAAAGAAATTCTAACTTCTGACAATTATTGGCGAAGATACATCCGTTTGAATTTGGAAACAGAAACTTAAAACGTAAATTTCTCGAAATGGCTTTGAGACTACATATTTTCAGCTTTTGATGCAGAGTCAAAATATATAAAAAGGGCTTCATAATGTTGAAAGAAATTCTAACTTCTGACAATTATTGGCGAAGATACATCCGTTTGAATTTGGGAACAGAAACTTAAAACGTTAATTTCTCGAATTGACTTCAAGACTACATATTTTCAGCTTTTGATGCAGAATCAAAATATATAAAAAGGGCTTCATAATGTTGAAAGAAATTCTAACTTCTGACAATTATTGGCGGAGATACATCCGTTTGAATTTGGAAACAGAAACTTAAAACGTCAATTTCTCGAAATGACTTCGAGACTACATATTTTCAGCTTTTGATGCAGAGTCAAAATATATAAAAAGGGCTTCATAATGTTGAAAGAAATTCTAACTTCTGACAATTATTGGCGACGATACATCCGTTTGAGTTTGGAAACAGAAACATAAAACGTAAATTTCTCGAAATGACTTCGAGAATACATATTTTCAGCTTTTGATGCAGAGTCAAAATATATAAAAAGGGCTTCATAATGTTAAAAGAAATTCTAACTTCTGACAATTATTGGCGAAGATACATCCGTTTGAATTTGGAAACAGAAACTTAAAACGTCAATTTCTCGAAATGACTTCGAGACTACATATTTTCAGCTTTTGATGCAGAGTCAAAATATATAAAAAGGGCTTCATAATGTTGAAAGAAATTCTAACTTCTGACATTATGGGCGAAGATACATCCGTTTGAATTTGGAAACAGAAACTTAAAACGTCAATTTCTCGAATTGACTTCAAGACTACATATTTGCAGTTTTTGATGCAGAATCTAAATATATAAAAAAGGGCTTCTTAATGTGAAAAAAATTCGCGACTTCTGACAATAATTGGCGAAGATACATCCGTTTGAATTTGGAAACAGAAACTTAAAACGTCAATTTCTCGAAATGACTTCGAGACTACATATTTTCAGCTTTTGATGCAGAGTCAAAATATATAAAAAGGGCTTCATAATGTTGAAACAAATTCTAACTTCTGACAATTATGGGCGAAGATACATCCGTTTGAATTTGGAAACAGAAACTTAAAACGTCAATTTATCGAAATGACTTCAAGACTACATATTTTCAGCTTTTGATGCAGAATCAAAATATATAAAAAGGGCTTCATAATGTTGAAAGAAATTCTAACTTCTGACAATTATTGGCGAAGATACATCCGTTTGAATTTGGGAACAGAAACTTAAAACGTTAATTTCTCGAATTGACTTCAAGACTACATATTTTCAGCTTTTGATGCAGAATCAAAATATATAAAAAGTGCTTCATAATGTTGAAAGAAATTCTAACTTCTGACAATTATTGGCGAAGATACATCCGTTTGAATTTGGAAACAGAAACTTAAAACGTCAATTTCTTGAAATGGCTTTGAGACTACATATTTTCAGCTTTTAATGCAGAGTCAAAATATATAAAAAGGGCTTCATAATGTTGAAAGAAATTCTAACTTCTGACAATTATTGGCGAAGATACATCCGTTTGAATTTGGAAACAGAAACTTAAAACGTCAATTTCTCGAATTGACTTCAAGACTACATATTTTCAGCTTTTGATGCAGAGTCAAAATACATAAAAAGGGCTTCATAATGTTGAAAGAAATTCTAACTTCTGACAATTATTGGCGAAGATACATCCGTTTGAATTTGGAAACAGAAACTTAAAACGTCAATTTCTCGAATTGACTTCAAGACTACATATTTTCAGCTTTTGATGCAGAGTCAAAATATATAAAAAGGGCTTCATAATGTTGAAAGAAATTCTAACTTCTGACATTTATTGGCGAAGATACATCCGTTTGAATTTGGAAACAGAAACTTAAATCGCCAATTTCTCGAAATGACTTCGAGACTACATATTTTCAGTTTTTGATGCAGAGTCAAAATATATAAAAAGGGCTTCATAATGTTGAAAGAAATTCTAACTTCTGACAATTATTGGCGAAGATACATCCGTTTAAGTTTGGAAACAGAAACATAAAACGTAAATTTCTCGAAATGACTTCGAGACTACATATTTTCAGCTTTTGATGCAGAGTCAAAATATATAAAAAGGGCTTCATAATGTTGAAAGAAATTCTAACTTCTGACAATTATTGGCGAAGATACATCCGTTTGAATTTGGAAACAGAAACTTAAAACGTCAATTTCTCGAAATGACTTCGAGACTACATATTTTCAGCTTTTGATGCAGAGTCAAAATATATAAAAAGGGCTTCATAATGTTGAAAGAAATTATAACTTCTGACAATTATTGGCGAAGATACATCCGTTTGAATTTGGAAACAGAAACTTAAAACGTCAATTTCTCGAATTGACTTCAAGACTACATATTTTCAGTTTTTGATGCAGAATCAAACTATATAAA
>NW_025062784.1:0-19207 GCF_018153295.1 Drosophila grimshawi | reverse complement strand
ATAAATGGCCATATCTTCGTCAAAAATTGCCCCATTTCAATTATAAAGGTGTTTTAGAATTTACTCGATCTTTGGAACAAACACGCATTAAAATAATTTGACTTCCGACTCATCTAAGAAAGATATTAAGGGATATTCTTCGATTAATAGAAAATATATGGCAAAAGCATTAAATAGGGTCAACCTTGAAATAAATGGCCATATCTTCGTCAAAAATTGCCCTATTTCAATTATAAAGGTGTTTTTAGAATTTACTCCGATCTTTGGAACAAAACTGCATTAAAATAATTTGACTTCCGACTCATCTAAGAAAGATATTAAGGGATATTCTTCGATTAATAGAAAATATATGGCAAATAAAATTAAATAGGGTCTACCTTGAAATAAATGGCCATATCTTCGTCAAAAATTGCCCTATTTCAATTATAAAGGTGTTTTTAGAATTTACTTGATCTTTGGAACAAAAACTGCATTAAAATAATTTGACTTCCGACTCATCTAAGAAAGATATTAAGGGATATTCTTCGATTAATAGAAAATATATGGGAAAGCATTAAATAGGGTCTACCTTGAAATAAACGGCCATATCTTCGTCAAAATTGCCCTATTTCAATTATAAAGGTGTTTTTAGAATTCACTCGATCTTTGGAACAAAACTGCATTAAAATAATTTGACTTCCGACTCATCTAAGAAAGATATTAAGGGATATTCTTCGATAAATAGAAAATATATGGAAAAGCATTAAATAGGTCTACCTTGAAATAAATGGCCATATCTTCGTCAAAAATTGCCCCATTTCAATTATAAAGGTGTTTTTAGAATTCACTCGATCTTTGGAACAAAACTGCATTAAAATAATTTGACTTCCGACTCATCTAAGAAAGATATTAAGGGATATTCTTCGATAAATAGAAAATATATGGAAAGCATTAAATAGGGTCTACCTTGAAATAAATGGCCATATCTTCGTCAAAAATTGCCCCATTTCAATTATAAAGGTGTTTTTAGAATTCACTGATCTTTGGAACAAAAACTGCATTAAAATAATTTGACTTCCGACTCATCTAAGAAAGATATTAAGGGATATTCTTCGATTAATAGAAAATATATGGAAAGCATTAAATAGGGTCTACCTTGAAATAAATGGCCATATCTTCGTCAAAAATTGCCCCATTTCAATTATAAAGGTGTTTTTAGAATTCACTTGATCTTTGGAACAAAACTGCATTAAAATAATTTGACTTCCGACTCATCTAAGAAAGATATTAAGGGATATTCTTCGATAAATAGAAAATATATGGAAAGCATTAAATAGGGTCTACCTTGAAATAAATGGCCATATCTTCGTCTAAAATTGCCCCATTTCAATTATAAAGGTGTTTTTAGAATTCACTCGATCTTTGGAACAAAAACTGCATTAAAATAATTTGACTTCCGACTCATCTAAGAAAGATATTAAGGGATATTCTTCGATAAATAGAAAATATATGGAAAGCATTAAATAGGGTCTACCTTGAAATAAATGGCCATATCTTCGTCAAAAATTGCCCCATTTCAATTATAAAGGTGTTTTTAGAATTCACTTGATCTTTGGAACAAAACTGCATTAAAATAATTTGACTTCCGACTCATCTAAGAAAGATATTAAGGGATATTCTTCGATTAATAGAAAATATATGGAAAGCATTAAATAGGGTCTACCTTGAAATAAATGGCCATATCTTCGTCAAAAATTGCCCCATTTCAATTATAAAGGTGTTTTTAGAATTCACTCGATCTTTGGAACAAAACTGCATTAAAATAATTTGACTTCCGACTCATCTAAGAAAGATATTAAGGGATATTCTTCGATAAATAGAAAATATATGGAAAGCATTAAATAGGGTCTACCTTGAAATAAATGGCCATATCTTCGTCAAAAATTGCCCCATTTCAATTATAAAGGTGTTTTTAGAATTCACTGATCTTTGGAACAAAACTGCATTAAAATAATTTGACTTCCGACTCATCTAAGAAAGATATTAAGGGATATTCTTCGATAAATAGAAAATATATGGAAAGCATTAAATAGGGTCTACCTTGAAATAAATGGCCATATCTTCGTCAAAAATTGCCCCATTTCAATTATAAAGGTGTTTTTAGAATTCACTTAATCTTTGGAACAAAACTGCATTAAAATAATTTGACTTCCGACTCATCTAAGAAAGATATTAAGGGATATTCTTCGATAAATAGAAAATATATGGAAAGCATTAAATAGGGTCTACCTTGAAATAAATGGCCATATCTTCGTCAAAAATTGCCCCATTTCAATTATAAAGGTGTTTTTAGAATTCACTCGATCTTTGGAACAAAACTGCATTAAAATAATTTGACTTCCGACTCATCTAAGAAAGATATTAAGGGATATTCTTCGATAAATAGAAAATATATGGAAAGCATTAAATAGGGTCTACCTTGAAATAAATGGCCATATCTTCGTCAAAAATTGCCCCATTTCAATTATAAAGGTGTTTTTAGAATTCACTTGATCTTTGGAACAAAACTGCATTAAAATAATTTGACTTCCGACTCATCTAAGAAAGATATTAAGGGATATTCTTCGATAAATAGAAAATATATGGAAAGCATTAAATAGGGTCTACCTTGAAATAAATGGCCATATCTTCGTCAAAAATTGCCCCATTTCAATTATAAAGGTGTTTTTAGAATTCACTCGATCTTTGGAACAAAACTGCATTAAAATAATTTGACTTCCGACTCATCTAAGAAAGATATTAAGGGATATTCTTCGATAAATAGAAAATATATGGAAAGCATTAAATAGGGTCTACCTTGAAATAAATGGCCATATCTTCGTCAAAAATTGCCCCATTTCAATTATAAAGGTGTTTTTAGAATTCACTCGATCTTTGGAACAAAAACTGCATTAAAATAATTTGACTTCCGACTCATCTAAGAAAGATATTAAGGGATATTCTTCGATAAATAGAAAATATATGGAAAGCATTAAATAGGGTCTACCTTGAAATAAATGGCCATATCTTCGTCAAAAATTGCCCCATTTCAATTATAAAGGTGTTTTTAGAATTCACTCGATCTTTGGAACAAAACTGCATTAAAATAATTTGACTTCCGACTCATCTAAGAAAGATATTAAGGGATATTCTTCGATAAATAGAAAATATATGGAAAGCATTAAATAGGGTCTACCTTGAAATAAATGGCCATATCTTCGTCAAAAATTGCCCCATTTCAATTATAAAGGTGTTTTTAGAATTCACTTGATCTTTGGAACAAAACTGCATTAAAATAATTTGACTTCCGACTCATCTAAGAAAGATATTAAGGGATATTCTTCGATAAATAGAAAATATATGGAAAGCATTAAATAGGGTCTACCTTGAAATAAATGGCCATATCTTCGTCAAAAATTGCCCCATTTCAATTATAAAGGTGTTTTTAGAATTCACTTGATCTTTGGAACAAAACTGCATTAAAATAATTTGACTTCCGACTCATCTAAGAAAGATATTAAGGGATATTCTTCGATAAATAGAAAATATATGGAAAGCATTAAATAGGGTCTACCTTGAAATAAATGGCCATATCTTCGTCAAAAATTGCCCCATTTCAATTATAAAGGTGTTTTTAGAATTCACTCGATCTTTGGAACAAAACTGCATTAAAATAATTTGACTTCCGACTCATCTAAGAAAGATATTAAGGGATATTCTTCGATAAATAGAAAATATATGGAAAGCATTAAATAGGGTCTACCTTGAAATAAATGGCCATATCTTCGTCAAAAATTGCCCCATTTCAATTATAAAGGTGTTTTTAGAATTCACTCGATCTTTGGAACAAAACTGCATTAAAATAATTTGACTTCCGACTCATCTAAGAAAGATATTAAGGGATATTCTTCGATAAATAGAAAATATATGGAAAGCATTAAATAGGGTCTACCTTGAAATAAATGGCCATATCTTCGTCAAAAATTGCCCCATTTCAATTATAAAGGTGTTTTTAGAATTCACTCGATCTTTGGAACAAAACTGCATTAAAATAATTTGACTTCCGACTCATCTAAGAAAGATATTAAGGGATATTCTTCGATAAATAGAAAATATATGGAAAGCATTAAATAGGGTCTACCTTGAAATAAATGGCCATATCTTCGTCAAAAATTGCCCCATTTCAATTATAAAGGTGTTTTTAGAATTCACTCGATCTTTGGAACAAAACTGCATTAAAATAATTTGACTTCCGACTCATCTAAGAAAGATATTAAGGGATATTCTTCGATAAATAGAAAATATATGGAAAGCATTAAATAGGGTCTACCTTGAAATAAATGGCCATATCTTCGTCAAAAATTGCCCCATTTCAATTATAAAGGTGTTTTTAGAATTCACTCGATCTTTGGAACAAAACTGCATTAAAATAATTTGACTTCCGACTCATCTAAGAAAGATATTAAGGGATATTCTTCGATAAATAGAAAATATATGGAAAGCATTAAATAGGGTCTACCTTGAAATAAATGGCCATATCTTCGTCAAAAATTGCCCCATTTCAATTATAAAGGTGTTTTTAGAATTCACTCGATCTTTGGAACAAAACTGCATTAAAATAATTTGACTTCCGACTCATCTAAGAAAGATATTAAGGGATATTCTTCGATAAATAGAAAATATATGGAAAGCATTAAATAGGGTCTACCTTGAAATAAATGGCCATATCTTCGTCAAAAATTGCCCCATTTCAATTATAAAGGTGTTTTTAGAATTCACTCGATCTTTGGAACAAAACTGCATTAAAATAATTTGACTTCCGACTCATCTAAGAAAGATATTAAGGGATATTCTTCGATAAATAGAAAATATATGGAAAGCATTAAATAGGGTCTACCTTGAAATAAATGGCCATATCTTCGTCAAAAATTGCCCCATTTCAATTATAAAGGTGTTTTTAGAATTCACTCGATCTTTGGAACAAAACTGCATTAAAATAATTTGACTTCCGACTCATCTAAGAAAGATATTAAGGGATATTCTTCGATAAATAGAAAATATATGGAAAGCATTAAATAGGGTCTACCTTGAAATAAATGGCCATATCTTCGTCAAAAATTGCCCCATTTCAATTATAAAGGTGTTTTTAGAATTCACTTGATCTTTGGAACAAAACTGCATTAAAATAATTTGACTTCCGACTCATCTAAGAAAGATATTAAGGGATATTCTTCGATAAATAGAAAATATATGGAAAGCATTAAATAGGGTCTACCTTGAAATAAATGGCCATATCTTCGTCAAAAATTGCCCCATTTCAATTATAAAGGTGTTTTTAGAATTCACTCGATCTTTGGAACAAAAACTGCATTAAAATAATTTGACTTCCGACTCATCTAAGAAAGATATTAAGGGATATTCTTCGATAAATAGAAAATATATGGAAAGCATTAAATAGGGTCTACCTTGAAATAAATGGCCATATCTTCGTCAAAAATTGCCCCATTTCAATTATAAAGGTGTTTTTAGAATTCACTCGATCTTTGGAACAAAACTGCATTAAAATAATTTGACTTCCGACTCATCTAAGAAAGATATTAAGGGATATTCTTCGATAAATAGAAAATATATGGAAAGCATTAAATAGGGTCTACCTTGAAATAAATGGCCATATCTTCGTCAAAAATTGCCCCATTTCAATTATAAAGGTGTTTTTAGAATTCACTCGATCTTTGGAACAAAACTGCATTAAAATAATTTGACTTCCGACTCATCTAAGAAAGATATTAAGGGATATTCTTCGATAAATAGAAAATATATGGAAAGCATTAAATAGGGTCTACCTTGAAATAAATGGCCATATCTTCGTCAAAAATTGCCCCATTTCAATTATAAAGGTGTTTTTAGAATTCACTCGATCTTTGGAACAAAACTGCATTAAAATAATTTGACTTCCGACTCATCTAAGAAAGATATTAAGGGATATTCTTCGATAAATAGAAAATATATGGAAAGCATTAAATAGGGTCTACCTTGAAATAAATGGCCATATCTTCGTCAAAAATTGCCCCATTTCAATTATAAAGGTGTTTTTAGAATTCACTTGATCTTTGGAACAAAAAACTGCATTAAAATAATTTGACTTCCGACTCATCTAAGAAAGATATTAAGGGATATTCTTCGATAAATAGAAAATATATGGAAAGCATTAAATAGGGTCTACCTTGAAATAAATGGCCATATCTTCGTCAAAAATTGCCCCATTTCAATTATAAAGGTGTTTTTAGAATTCACTTGATCTTTGGAACAAAACTGCATTAAAATAATTTGACTTCCGACTCATCTAAGAAAGATATTAAGGGATATTCTTCGATAAATAGAAAATATATGGAAAGCATTAAATAGGGTCTACCTTGAAATAAATGGCCATATCTTCGTCAAAAATTGCCCCATTTCAATTATAAAGGTGTTTTTAGAATTCACTCGATCTTTGGAACAAAACTGCATTAAAATAATTTGACTTCCGACTCATCTAAGAAAGATATTAAGGGATATTCTTCGATAAATAGAAAATATATGGAAAGCATTAAATAGGGTCTACCTTGAAATAAATGGCCATATCTTCGTCAAAAATTGCCCCATTTCAATTATAAAGGTGTTTTTAGAATTCACTCGATCTTTGGAACAAAACTGCATTAAAATAATTTGACTTCCGACTCATCTAAGAAAGATATTAAGGGATATTCTTCGATAAATAGAAAATATATGGAAAGCATTAAATAGGGTCTACCTTGAAATAAATGGCCATATCTTCGTCAAAAATTGCCCCATTTCAATTATAAAGGTGTTTTTAGAATTCACTCGATCTTTGGAACAAAACTGCATTAAAATAATTTGACTTCCGACTCATCTAAGAAAGATATTAAGGGATATTCTTCGATAAATAGAAAATATATGGAAAGCATTAAATAGGGTCTACCTTGAAATAAATGGCCATATCTTCGTCAAAAATTGCCCCATTTCAATTATAAAGGTGTTTTTAGAATTCACTCGATCTTTGGAAACAAAACTGCATTAAAATAATTTGACTTCCGACTCATCTAAGAAAGATATTAAGGGATATTCTTCGATAAATAGAAAATATATGGAAAGCATTAAATAGGGTCTACCTTGAAATAAATGGCCATATCTTCGTCAAAAATTGCCCCATTTCAATTATAAAGGTGTTTTTAGAATTCACTTGATCTTTGGAACAAAAACTGCATTAAAATAATTTGACTTCCGACTCATCTAAGAAAGATATTAAGGGATATTCTTCGATAAATAGAAAATATATGGAAAGCATTAAATAGGGTCTACCTTGAAATAAATGGCCATATCTTCGTCAAAAATTGCCCCATTTCAATTATAAAGGTGTTTTTAGAATTCACTCGATCTTTGGAACAAAACTGCATTAAAATAATTTGACTTCCGACTCATCTAAGAAAGATATTAAGGGATATTCTTCGATAAATAGAAAATATATGGAAAGCATTAAATAGGGTCTACCTTGAAATAAATGGCCATATCTTCGTCAAAAATTGCCCCATTTCAATTATAAAGGTGTTTTTAGAATTCACTCGATCTTTGGAACAAAACTGCATTAAAATAATTTGACTTCCGACTCATCTAAGAAAGATATTAAGGGATATTCTTCGATAAATAGAAAATATATGGAAAGCATTAAATAGGGTCTACCTTGAAATAAATGGCCATATCTTCGTCAAAAATTGCCCCATTTCAATTATAAAGGTGTTTTTAGAATTCACTCGATCTTTGGAACAAAACTGCATTAAAATAATTTGACTTCCGACTCATCTAAGAAAGATATTAAGGGATATTCTTCGATAAATAGAAAATATATGGAAAGCATTAAATAGGGTCTACCTTGAAATAAATGGCCATATCTTCGTCAAAAATTGCCCCATTTCAATTATAAAGGTGTTTTTAGAATTCACTCGATCTTTGGAACAAAACTGCATTAAAATAATTTGACTTCCGACTCATCTAAGAAAGATATTAAGGGATATTCTTCGATAAATAGAAAATATATGGAAAGCATTAAATAGGGTCTACCTTGAAATAAATGGCCATATCTTCGTCAAAAATTGCCCCATTTCAATTATAAAGGTGTTTTTAGAATTCACTCGATCTTTGGAACAAAACTGCATTAAAATAATTTGACTTCCGACTCATCTAAGAAAGATATTAAGGGATATTCTTCGATAAATAGAAAATATATGGAAAGCATTAAATAGGGTCTACCTTGAAATAAATGGCCATATCTTCGTCAAAAATTGCCCCATTTCAATTATAAAGGTGTTTTTAGAATTCACTCGATCTTTGGAACAAAACTGCATTAAAATAATTTGACTTCCGACTCATCTAAGAAAGATATTAAGGGATATTCTTCGATAAATAGAAAATATATGGAAAGCATTAAATAGGGTCTAACCTTGAAATAAATGGCCATATCTTCGTCAAAAATTGCCCCATTTCAATTATAAAGGTGTTTTTAGAATTCACTCGATCTTTGGAACAAAACTGCATTAAAATAATTTGACTTCCGACTCATCTAAGAAAGATATTAAGGGATATTCTTCGATAAATAGAAAATATATGGAAAGCATTAAATAGGGTCTACCTTGAAATAAATGGCCATATCTTCGTCAAAAATTGCCCCATTTCAATTATAAAGGTGTTTTTAGAATTCACTTGATCTTTGGAAACAAAACTGCATTAAAATAATTTGACTTCCGACTCATCTAAGAAAGATATTAAGGGATATTCTTCGATAAATAGAAAATATATGGAAAGCATTAAATAGGGTCTACCTTGAAATAAATGGCCATATCTTCGTCAAAAATTGCCCCATTTCAATTATAAAGGTGTTTTTAGAATTCACTCGATCTTTGGAACAAAACTGCATTAAAATAATTTGACTTCCGACTCATCTAAGAAAGATATTAAGGGATATTCTTCGATAAATAGAAAATATATGGAAAGCATTAAATAGGGTCTACCTTGAAATAAATGGCCATATCTTCGTCAAAAATTGCCCCATTTCAATTATAAAGGTGTTTTTAGAATTCACTCGATCTTTGGAACAAAACTGCATTAAAATAATTTGACTTCCGACTCATCTAAGAAAGATATTAAGGGATATTCTTCGATAAAAAATAGAAAATATATGGAAAGCATTAAATAGGGTCTACCTTGAAATAAATGGCCATATCTTCGTCAAAAATTGCCCCATTTCAATTATAAAGGTGTTTTTAGAATTCACTTGATCTTTGGAACAAAACTGCATTAAAATAATTTGACTTCCGACTCATCTAAGAAAGATATTAAGGGATATTCTTCGATAAATAGAAAATATATGGAAAGCATTAAATAGGGTCTACCTTGAAATAAATGGCCATATCTTCGTCAAAAATTGCCCCATTTCAATTATAAAGGTGTTTTTAGAATTCACTCGATCTTTGGAACAAAACTGCATTAAAATAATTTGACTTCCGACTCATCTAAGAAAGATATTAAGGGATATTCTTCGATAAATAGAAAATATATGGAAAGCATTAAATAGGGTCTACCTTGAAATAAATGGCCATATCTTCGTCAAAAATTGCCCCATTTCAATTATAAAGGTGTTTTTAGAATTCACTCGATCTTTGGAACAAAACTGCATTAAAATAATTTGACTTCCGACTCATCTAAGAAAGATATTAAGGGATATTCTTCGATAAATAGAAAATATATGGAAAGCATTAAATAGGGTCTACCTTGAAATAAATGGCCATATCTTCGTCAAAAATTGCCCCATTTCAATTATAAAGGTGTTTTTAGAATTCACTCGGATCTTTGGAACAAAACTGCATTAAAATAATTTGACTTCCGACTCATCTAAGAAAGATATTAAGGGATATTCTTCGATAAATAGAAAATATATGGAAAGCATTAAATAGGGTCTACCTTGAAATAAATGGCCATATCTTCGTCAAAAATTGCCCCATTTCAATTATAAAGGTGTTTTTAGAATTCACTCGATCTTTGGAACAAAACTGCATTAAAATAATTTGACTTCCGACTCATCTAAGAAAGATATTAAGGGATATTCTTCGATAAATAGAAAATATATGGAAAGCATTAAATAGGGTCTACCTTGAAATAAATGGCCATATCTTCGTCAAAAATTGCCCCATTTCAATTATAAAGGTGTTTTTAGAATTCACTTGATCTTTGGAACAAAACTGCATTAAAATAATTTGACTTCCGACTCATCTAAGAAAGATATTAAGGGATATTCTTCGATAAATAGAAAATATATGGAAAGCATTAAATAGGGTCTACCTTGAAATAAATGGCCATATCTTCGTCCAAAATTGCCCCATTTCAATTATAAAGGTGTTTTTAGAATTCACTCGATCTTTGGAACAAAACTGCATTAAAATAATTTGACTTCCGACTCATCTAAGAAAGATATTAAGGGATATTCTTCGATAAATAGAAAATATATGGAAAGCATTAAATAGGGTCTACCTTGAAATAAATGGCCATATCTTCGTCAAAAATTGCCCCATTTCAATTATAAAGGTGTTTTTAGAATTCACTCGATCTTTGGAACAAAACTGCATTAAAATAATTTGACTTCCGACTCATCTAAGAAAGATATTAAGGGATATTCTTCGATAAATAGAAAATATATGGAAAGCATTAAATAGGGTCTACCTTGAAATAAATGGCCATATCTTCGTCAAAAATTGCCCCATTTCAATTATAAAGGTGTTTTTAGAATTCACTCGATCTTTGGAACAAAACTGCATTAAAATAATTTGACTTCCGACTCATCTAAGAAAGATATTAAGGGATATTCTTCGATAAATAGAAAATATATGGAAAGCATTAAATAGGGTCTACCTTGAAATAAATGGCCATATCTTCGTCAAAAATTGCCCCATTTCAATTATAAAGGTGTTTTTAGAATTCACTCGATCTTTGGAACAAAACTGCATTAAAATAATTTGACTTCCGACTCATCTAAGAAAGATATTAAGGGATATTCTTCGATAAATAGAAAATATATGGAAAGCATTAAATAGGGTCTACCTTGAAATAAATGGCCATATCTTCGTCAAAAATTGCCCCATTTCAATTATAAAGGTGTTTTTAGAATTCACTCGATCTTTGGAACAAAACTGCATTAAAATAATTTGACTTCCGACTCATCTAAGAAAGATATTAAGGGATATTCTTCGATAAATAGAAAATATATGGAAAGCATTAAATAGGGTCTACCTTGAAATAAATGGCCATATCTTCGTCAAAAATTGCCCCATTTCAATTATAAAGGTGTTTTTAGAATTCACTCGATCTTTGGAACAAAACTGCATTAAAATAATTTGACTTCCGACTCATCTAAGAAAGATATTAAGGGATATTCTTCGATAAATAGAAAATATATGGAAAGCATTAAATAGGGTCTACCTTGAAATAAATGGCCATATCTTCGTCAAAAATTGCCCCATTTCAATTATAAAGGTGTTTTTAGAATTCACTCGATCTTTGGAACAAAAAACTGCATTAAAATAATTTGACTTCCGACTCATCTAAGAAAGATATTAAGGGATATTCTTCGATAAATAGAAAATATATGGAAAGCATTAAATAGGGTCTACCTTGAAATAAATGGCCATATCTTCGTCAAAAATTGCCCCATTTCAATTATAAAGGTGTTTTTAGAATTCACTTGATCTTTGGAACAAAACTGCATTAAAATAATTTGACTTCCGACTCATCTAAGAAAGATATTAAGGGATATTCTTCGATAAATAGAAAATATATGGAAAGCATTAAATAGGGTCTACCTTGAAATAAATGGCCATATCTTCGTCAAAAATTGCCCCATTTCAATTATAAAGGTGTTTTTAGAATTCACTTGATCTTTGGAACAAAACTGCATTAAAATAATTTGACTTCCGACTCATCTAAGAAAGATATTAAGGGATATTCTTCGATAAATAGAAAATATATGGAAAGCATTAAATAGGGTCTACCTTGAAATAAATGGCCATATCTTCGTCAAAAATTGCCCCATTTCAATTATAAAGGTGTTTTTAGAATTCACTCGATCTTTGGAAACAAAACTGCATTAAAATAATTTGACTTCCGACTCATCTAAGAAAGATATTAAGGGATATTCTTCGATAAATAGAAAATATATGGAAAGCATTAAATAGGGTCTACCTTGAAATAAATGGCCATATCTTCGTCAAAAATTGCCCCATTTCAATTATAAAGGTGTTTTTAGAATTCACTTGATCTTTGGAACAAAACTGCATTAAAATAATTTGACTTCCGACTCATCTAAGAAAGATATTAAGGGATATTCTTCGATAAATAGAAAATATATGGAAAGCATTAAATAGGGTCTACCTTGAAATAAATGGCCATATCTTCGTCAAAAATTGCCCCATTTCAATTATAAAGGTGTTTTTAGAATTCACTCGATCTTTGGAAACAAAACTGCATTAAAATAATTTGACTTCCGACTCATCTAAGAAAGATATTAAGGGATATTCTTCGATAAATAGAAAATATATGGAAAGCATTAAATAGGGTCTACCTTGAAATAAATGGCCATATCTTCGTCAAAAATTGCCCCATTTCAATTATAAAGGTGTTTTTAGAATTCACTCGATCTTTGGAACAAAACTGCATTAAAATAATTTGACTTCCGACTCATCTAAGAAAGATATTAAGGGATATTCTTCGATAAATAGAAAATATATGGAAAGCATTAAATAGGGTCTACCTTGAAATAAATGGCCATATCTTCGTCAAAAATTGCCCCATTTCAATTATAAAGGTGTTTTTAGAATTCACTCGATCTTTGGAACAAAACTGCATTAAAATAATTTGACTTCCGACTCATCTAAGAAAGATATTAAGGGATATTCTTCGATAAATAGAAAATATATGGAAAGCATTAAATAGGGTCTACCTTGAAATAAATGGCCATATCTTCGTCAAAAATTGCCCCATTTCAATTATAAAGGTGTTTTTAGAATTCACTCGATCTTTGGAACAAAACTGCATTAAAATAATTTGACTTCCGACTCATCTAAGAAAGATATTAAGGGATATTCTTCGATAAATAGAAAATATATGGAAAGCATTAAATAGGGTCTACCTTGAAATAAATGGCCATATCTTCGTCAAAAATTGCCCCATTTCAATTATAAAGGTGTTTTTAGAATTCACTCGATCTTTGGAACAAAACTGCATTAAAATAATTTGACTTCCGACTCATCTAAGAAAGATATTAAGGGATATTCTTCGATAAATAGAAAATATATGGAAAGCATTAAATAGGGTCTACCTTGAAATAAATGGCCATATCTTCGTCAAAAATTGCCCCATTTCAATTATAAAGGTGTTTTTAGAATTCACTCGATCTTTGGAACAAAACTGCATTAAAATAATTTGACTTCCGACTCATCTAAGAAAGATATTAAGGGATATTCTTCGATAAATAGAAAATATATGGAAAGCATTAAATAGGGTCTACCTTGAAATAAATGGCCATATCTTCGTCAAAAATTGCCCCATTTCAATTATAAAGGTGTTTTTAGAATTCACTGGATCTTTGGAACAAAACTGCATTAAAATAATTTGACTTCCGACTCATCTAAGAAAGATATTAAGGGATATTCTTCGATAAATAGAAAATATATGGAAAGCATTAAATAGGGTCTACCTTGAAATAAATGGCCATATCTTCGTCAAAAATTGCCCCATTTCAATTATAAAGGTGTTTTTAGAATTCACTTGATCTTTGGAACAAAAACTGCATTAAAATAATTTGACTTCCGACTCATCTAAGAAAGATATTAAGGGATATTCTTCGATAAATAGAAAATATATGGAAAGCATTAAATAGGGTCTACCTTGAAATAAATGGCCATATCTTCGTCAAAAATTGCCCCATTTCAATTATAAAGGTGTTTTTAGAATTCACTCGATCTTTGGAACAAAACTGCATTAAAATAATTTGACTTCCGACTCATCTAAGAAAGATATTAAGGGATATTCTTCGATAAATAGAAAATATATGGAAAGCATTAAATAGGGTCTACCTTGAAATAAATGGCCATATCTTCGTCAAAAATTGCCCCATTTCAATTATAAAGGTGTTTTTAGAATTCACTCGATCTTTGGAAACAAAAACTGCATTAAAATAATTTGACTTCCGACTCATCTAAGAAAGATATTAAGGGATATTCTTCGATAAATAGAAAATATATGGAAAGCATTAAATAGGGTCTACCTTGAAATAAATGGCCATATCTTCGTCAAAAATTGCCCCATTTCAATTATAAAGGTGTTTTTAGAATTCACTTGATCTTTGGAACAAAACTGCATTAAAATAATTTGACTTCCGACTCATCTAAGAAAGATATTAAGGGATATTCTTCGATAAATAGAAAATATATGGAAAGCATTAAATAGGGTCTACCTTGAAATAAATGGCCATATCTTCGTCAAAAATTGCCCCATTTCAATTATAAAGGTGTTTTTAGAATTCACTCGATCTTTGGAACAAAACTGCATTAAAATAATTTGACTTCCGACTCATCTAAGAAAGATATTAAGGGATATTCTTCGATAAATAGAAAATATATGGAAAGCATTAAATAGGGTCTACCTTGAAATAAATGGCCATATCTTCGTCAAAAATTGCCCCATTTCAATTATAAAGGTGTTTTTAGAATTCACTTGATCTTTGGAACAAAAACTGCATTAAAATAATTTGACTTCCGACTCATCTAAGAAAGATATTAAGGGATATTCTTCGATAAATAGAAAATATATGGAAAGCATTAAATAGGGTCTACCTTGAAAATAAATGGCCATATCTTCGTCAAAAATTGCCCCATTTCAATTATAAAGGTGTTTTTAGAATTCACTCGATCTTTGGAACAAAACTGCATTAAAATAATTTGACTTCCGACTCATCTAAGAAAGATATTAAGGGATATTCTTCGATAAATAGAAAATATATGGAAAGCATTAAATAGGGTCTACCTTGAAATAAATGGCCATATCTTCGTCAAAAATTGCCCCATTTCAATTATAAAGGTGTTTTTAGAATTCACTCGATCTTTGGAACAAAACTGCATTAAAATAATTTGACTTCCGACTCATCTAAGAAAGATATTAAGGGATATTCTTCGATAAATAGAAAATATATGGAAAGCATTAAATAGGGTCTACCTTGAAATAAATGGCCATATCTTCGTCAAAAATTGCCCCATTTCAATTATAAAGGTGTTTTTAGAATTCACTTGATCTTTGGAACAAAACTGCATTAAAATAATTTGACTTCCGACTCATCTAAGAAAGATATTAAGGGATATTCTTCGATAAATAGAAAATATATGGAAAGCATTAAATAGGGTCTACCTTGAAATAAAGGCCATATTTTCTTCGCAAAAATTGCCCCATTTCAATTATAAAGGTGTTTTTAAAATTCACTCGATCTTTGAAACAAAACTGCATTAAAATAATTTGACTTCCGACTCATCTAAGAAAGATATTAAGGGATATTCTTCGATAAATAGAAAATATATGGAAAGCATTAAATAGGGTCTACCTTGAAATAAATGGCCATATCTTCGTCAAAAATTGCCCCATTTCAATTATAAAGGTGTTTTTAGAATTCACCTGATCTTTGGAACAAAACTGCATTAAAATAATTTAACTTCCGACTCATCTAAGAAAGATATTAAGGGATATTCTTCGATAAATAGAAAATATATGGAAAGCATTAAATAGGGTCTACCTTGAAATAAATGGCCATATCTTCGTCAAAAATTGCCCCATTTCAATTATAAAGGTGTTTTTAGAATTCACTTGATCTTTGGAACAAAACTGCATTAAAATAATTTGACTTCCGACTCATCTAAGAAAGATATTAAGGGATATTCTTCGATAAATAGAAAATATATGGAAAGCATTAAATAGGGTCTACCTTGAAATAAATGGCCATATCTTCGTCAAAAATTGCCCCATTTCAATTATAAAGGTGTTTTTAGAATTCACTCGATCTTTGGAACAAAACTGCATTAAAATAATTTGACTTCCGACTCATCTAAGAAAGATATTAAGGGATATTCTTCGATAAATAGAAAATATATGGAAAGCATTAAATAGGGTCTACCTTGAAATAAATGGCCATATCTTCGTCAAAAATTGCCCCATTTCAATTATAAAGGTGTTTTTAGAATTCACTTGATCTTTGGAACAAAACTGCATTAAAATAATTTGACTTCCGACTCATCTAAGAAAGATATTAAGGGATATTCTTCGATAAATAGAAAATATATGGAAAGCATTAAATAGGGTCTACCTTGAAATAAATGGCCATATCTTCGTCAAAAATTGCCCCATTTCAATTATAAAGGTGTTTTTAGAATTCACTCGATCTTTGGAACAAAACTGCATTAAAATAATTTGACTTCCGACTCATCTAAGAAAGATATTAAGGGATATTCTTCGATAAATAGAAAATATATGGAAAGCATTAAATAGGGTCTACCTTGAAATAAATGGCCATATCTTCGTCAAAAATTGCCCCATTTCAATTATAAAGGTGTTTTTAGAATTCACTCGATCTTTGGAACAAAACTGCATTAAAATAATTTGACTTCCGACTCATCTAAGAAAGATATTAAGGGATATTCTTCGATAAATAGAAAATATATGGAAAGCATTAAATAGGGTCTACCTTGAAATAAATGGCCATATCTTCGTCAAAAATTGCCCCATTTCAATTATAAAGGTGTTTTTAGAATTCACTCGATCTTTGGAACAAAACTGCATTAAAATAATTTGACTTCCGACTCATCTAAGAAAGATATTAAGGGATATTCTTCGATAAATAGAAAATATATGGAAAGCATTAAATAGGGTCTACCTTGAAATAAATGGCCATATCTTCGTCAAAAATTGCCCCATTTCAATTATAAAGGTGTTTTTAGAATTCACTTGATCTTTGGAACAAAACTGCATTAAAATAATTTGACTTCCGACTCATCTAAGAAAGATATTAAGGGATATTCTTCGATAAATAGAAAATATATGGAAAGCATTAAATAGGGTCTACCTTGAAATAAATGGCCATATCTTCGTCAAAAATTGCCCCATTTCAATTATAAAGGTGTTTTTAGAATTCACTTGATCTTTGGAACAAAACTGCATTAAAATAATTTGACTTCCGACTCATCTAAGAAAGATATTAAGGGATATTCTTCGATAAATAGAAAATATATGGAAAGCATTAAATAGGGTCTACCTTGAAATAAATGGCCATATCTTCGTCAAAAATTGCCCCATTTCAATTATAAAGGTGTTTTTAGAATTCACTCGATCTTTGGAACAAAACTGCATTAAAATAATTTGACTTCCGACTCATCTAAGAAAGATATTAAGGGATATTCTTCGATAAATAGAAAATATATGGAAAGCATTAAATAGGGTCTACCTTGAAATAAATGGCCATATCTTCGTCAAAAATTGCCCCATTTCAATTATAAAGGTGTTTTTAGAATTCACTCGATCTTTGGAACAAAACTGCATTAAAATAATTTGACTTCCGACTCATCTAAGAAAGATATTAAGGGATATTCTTCGATAAATAGAAAATATATGGAAAGCATTAAATAGGGTCTACCTTGAAATAAATGGCCATATCTTCGTCAAAAATTGCCCCATTTCAATTATAAAGGTGTTTTTAGAATTCACTTGATCTTTGGAACAAAAACTGCATTAAAATAATTTGACTTCCGACTCATCTAAGAAAGATATTAAGGGATATTCTTCGATAAATAGAAAATATATGGAAAGCATTAAATAGGGTCAACCTTGAAATAAATGGCCATATCTTCGTCTAAAATTGCCCCATTTCAATTATAAAGATGTTTCTAGAATTCACTCGATCTTTGGAACAAAAACTGCATTAAAATAATTTGACTTCCGACTCATCTAAGAAAGATATTAAGGGATATTCTTCGATAAATAGAAAATATATGGAAAGCATTAAATAGGGTCTACCTTGAAATAAATGGCCATATCTTCGTCAAAAATTGCCCCATTTCAATTATAAAGGTGTTTTTAGAATTCACTCGATCTTTGGAACAAAACTGCATTAAAATAATTTGACTTCCGACTCATCTAAGAAAGATATTAAGGGATATTCTTCGATAAATAGAAAATATATGAAAGCATTAAATAGGGTCTACCTTGAAATAAATGGCCATATCTTCGTCAAAAATTGCCCCATTTCAATTATAAAGGTGTTTTAAGAATTCACTGGATCTTTGGAACAAAACTGCATTAAAATAATTTGACTTTCGACTCAGCTAAGAAAGATATTAAGGGATATTCGATAAATAGAAAATATATGGAAAGCATTAAATAGGGTCTACCTTGAAATAAATGGCCATATCTTCGTCAAAAATTGCCCCATTTCAATTATAAAGGTGTTTTTAGAATTCACTTGATCTTTGGAACAAAACTGCATTAAAATAATTTGACTTCCGACTCATCTAAGAAAGATATTAAGGGATATTCTTCGATAAATAGAAAATATATGGAAAGCATTAAATAGGGTCTACCTTGAAATAAATGGCCATATCTTCGTCAAAAATTGCCCCATTTCAATTATAAAGGTGTTTTTAGAATTCACTTGATCTTTGGAACAAAAACTGCATTAAAATAATTTGACTTCCGACTCATCTAAGAAAGATATTAAGGGATATTCTTCGATAAATAGAAAATATATGGAAAGCATTAAATAGGGTCTACCTTGAAATAAATGGCCATATCTTCGTCAAAAATTGCCCCATTTCAATTATAAAGGTGTTTTTAGAATTCACTTGATCTTTGGAACAAAACTGCATTAAAATAATTTGACTTCCGACTCATCTAAGAAAGATATTAAGGGATATTCTTCGATAAATAGAAAATATATGGAAAGCATTAAATAGGGTCTACCTTGAAATAAATGGCCATATCTTCGTCAAAAATTGCCCCATTTCAATTATAAAGGTGTTTTTAGAATTCACTTGAATCTTTGGAACAAAACTGCATT
>NW_025062783.1:0-1265 GCF_018153295.1 Drosophila grimshawi | reverse complement strand
ATGCAGTTTTGTTCCAAAGATCGAGTAAATTTAAAATACCTTTATATTTGAAATATGACCATTTTGACGAAGATATGGCCATTTATTTCAAGGTTGACCTATTCAATGTTTGCCATATTTTCTAATATTCCGAAATATCTCCCTTTGTTTCTTAGGAGGGTAAATTATTTTTATTTTGTTTCGTTTTAAATCCAAAGAGCAAATTCTAAAATACCTTTATATTTGAAATATGGCAATTTTGACGAAGATATGGCCATTTATTTCAAGGTTACCTATTCAATGTTTGCCATATATTTTCTATTAATCGAAGAATATCCCTTAATATCTTCTTAGATGAGTCGGAAGTCAAATTATTTTAATGCAGTTTTGTTCCAAAGATTGAGTGAATTCTAAAAACACCTTTATAATTGAAATGGGGCAATTTTTGACGAAGATATGGCCATTTATTTCAGGGTAGACCCTATTCAATGTTTGCCATATATTTTCTATTAATCGAAGAATATCCCTTAATATCTTTCTTAGATGAGTCGGAAGTCAAATTATTTTAATGCAGTTTTGTTCCAAAGATCGAGTAAATTCTAAAAATACCTTTATATTTGAAATATGGCAATTTTAGACGAAGATATGGCCATTTATTTCAAGGTAGACCTATTCAATGTTTGCCATATATTTTCTATTAATCGAAGAATATCCCTTAATATCTTTCTTAGATGAGTCGGAAGTCAAATTATTTTAATGCAGTTTTGTTCCAAAGATCGAGTAAATTCTAAAAATACCTTTATATTTGAAATAGTGGCCATTTTAGACGAAGATATGGCCATTTATTTCAAGGTTGACCTATTCAATGTTTGCCATATATTTTCTATTAATCGAAGAATATCCCTTAATATCTTTCTTAGATGAGTCGGAAGTCAAATTATTTTAATGCAGTTTTGTTCCCAAAGATCGAGTAAATTCTAAAAATACCTTTATATTTGAAATATGGCAATTTTTGACGAAGATATGGCCATTTATTTCGAGGTTGACCTATTCAATGTTTGCCATATATTTTCTATTAATCGAAGAATATCCCTTAATATCTTTCTTAGATGAGTCGGAAGTCAAATTATTTTAATGCAGTTTTGTTCCAAAGATCCAGTAAATTCTAAAAATACCTTTATATTTGAAATATGGCAATTTTAGACGAAGATATGGCCATTTATTTCAAGGTTGACCTATTCAATGTTTGCCATATATTTTCTATTAATCGAATATCCATAATATCT
>NW_025062782.1:0-2847 GCF_018153295.1 Drosophila grimshawi | reverse complement strand
TAGTCTCGAAGTCATTTCGAGAAATTGACGTTTTAAGTTTCTGTTTCCAAATTCAAACGGATGTATCTTCGCCAATAATTGTCAGAAGTTAGAATTTCTTTCAACATTATGAAGCCCTTTTTATATATTTTGACTCTGCATCAAAAGCTGAAAATATGTAGTCTCGAAGTCATTTCGAGAAATTGACGTTTTAAGTTTCTGTTTCCAAATTCAAACGGATGTATCTTCGCCAATAATTGTCAGAAGTTAGAATTTCTTTCAACATTATGAAGCCCTTTTTATATATTTTGACTCTGCATCAAAAGCTGAAAATATGTAGTCTCGAAGTCATTTCGAGAAATTGACGTTTTAAGTTTCTGTTTCCAAATTCAAACGGATGTATCTTCGCCAATAATTGTCAGAAGTTAGAATTTCTTTCAACATTATGAAGCCCTTTTTATATATTTTGACTCTGCATCAAAAGCTGAAAATATGTAGTCTCGAAGTCATTTTCGAGAAATTTGACGGTTTAAGGTTTCTGGTTTCCAAATTCAAACGGGATGTATCTTCGGCAATTATTTGTCAGAAGGTAGAATTTTCTTTCAACATTATGAAGCCCTTTTTATATATTTTGACTCTGCATCAAAAGCTGAAAATATGTAGTCTCGAAGTCATTTCGAGAAATTGACGTTTTAAGTTTCTGTTTCCAAATTCAAACGGATGTATCTTCGCCAATAATTGTCAGAAGTTAGAATTTCTTTCAACATTATGAAGCCCTTTTTATATATTTTGACTCTGCATCAAAAGCTGAAAATATGTAGTCTCGAAGTCATTTCGAGAAATTGACGTTTTAAGTTTCTGTTTCCAAATTCAAACGGGATGTATCTTCGCCAATAATTGTCAGAAAGTCAGAATTTCTTTCAACATTATGAAGCCCTTTTTATATATTTGACTCTGCATCAAAAGCTGAAAATATGTAGTCTCGAAGTCATTTCGAGAAATTGACGTTTTAAGTTTCTGTTTCCAAATTCAAACGGATGTATCTTCGCCAATAATTGTCAGAAGTTAGAATTTCTTTCAACATTATGAAGCCCTTTTATATATTTTGACTCTGCATCAAAAGCTGAAAATATGTAGTCTCGAAGTCATTTCGAGAAATTGACGTTTTAAGTTTCTGTTTCCAAATTCAAACGGATGTATCTTCGCCAATAATTGTCAGAAGTTAGAATTTCTTTCAACATTATGAAGCCCTTTTTATATATTTTGATTCTGCATCAAAAGCTGAAAATATGTAGTCTCGAAGTCATTTCGAGAAATTGACGTTTTAAGTTTCTGTTTCCAAATTCAAACGGATGTATCTTCGCCAATAATTGTCAGAAGTTAGAATTTCTTTCAACATTATGAAGCCCTTTTTATATATTTTGACTCTGCATCAAAAGCTGAAAATATGTAGTCTCGAAGTCATTTCGAGAAATTGACGTTTTAAGTTTCTGTTTCCAAATTCAAACGGATGTATCTTCGCCAATAATTGTCAGAAGTTAGAATTTCTTTCAACATTATGAAGCCCTTTTTATATATTTTGACTATGCATCAAAAGCTGAAAAATATGTAGTCTCGAAGTCATTTCGAGAAATTGACGTTTTAAGTTTCTGTTTCCAAATTCAAACGGATGTATCTTCGCCAATAATTGTCAGAAGTTAGAATTTCTTTCAACATTATGAAGCCCTTTTTTATATATTTGACTCTGCATCAAAAGCTGAAAATATGTAGTCTCGAAGTCATTTCGAGAAATTGACGTTTTAAGTTTCTGTTTCCAAATTCAAACGGATGTATCTTCGCCAATAATTGTCAGAAGTTAGAATTTCTTTCAACATTATGAAGCCCTTTTTATATATTTTGACTCTGCATCAAAAGCTGAAAATATGTAGTCTCGAAGTCATTTCGAGAAATTGACGTTTTAAGTTTCTGTTTCCAAATTCAAACGGATGTATCTTCGCCAATAATTGTCAGAAGTTAGAATTTCTTTCAACATTATGAAGCCCTTTTATATATTTTGATTCTGCATCAAAAGCTGAAAATATGTAGTCTCGAAGTCATTTCGAGAAATTGACGTTTTAAGTTTCTGTTTCCAAATTCAAACGGATGTATCTTCGCCAATAATTGTCAGAAGTTAGAATTTCTTTCAACATTATGAAGCCCTTTTTATATATTTTGACTCTGCATCAAAAGCTGAAAATATGTAGTCTCGAAGTCATTTCGAGAAATTGACGTTTTAAGTTTCTGGTTTCCAAATTCAAACGGATGTATCTTCGCCAATAATTGTCAGAAGTCAGAATTTCTTTCAACATTATGAAGCCCTTTTTATATATTTTGACTCTGCATCAAAAGCTGAAAATATGTAGTCTCGAAGTCATTTCGAGAAATTGACGTTTTAAGTTTCTGTTTCCAAATTCAAACGGATGTATCTTCGCCAATAATTGTCAGAAGTTAGAATTTCTTTCAACATTATGAAGCCCTTTTTATATATTTTGACTCTGCATCAAAAGCTGAAAATATGTAGTCTCGAAGTCATTTCGAGAAATTGACGTTTTAAGTTTCTGTTTCCAAATTCAAACGGATGTATCTTCGCCAATAATTGTCAGAAGTTAGAATTTCTTTCAACATTATGAAGCCCTTTTTATATATTTTGACTCTGCATCAAAAGCTGAAAATATGTAGTCTCGAAGTCATTTCGAGAAATTGACGTTTTAAGTTTCTGGTTTCCAAATTCAAATGGATGTATCTTCGCCAATAATTGTCAGAAGTTAGAATTTCTTCAACATTATGAAGCCCTTTTTATATATTTTGACTCTGCATCAAAAGCTGAAA
>NW_025062781.1:0-15091 GCF_018153295.1 Drosophila grimshawi | reverse complement strand
ATAAGGGATATTCTTCGATAAATAGAAAATATATGGAAAGCATTAAATAGGGTATACCTTGAAATAAATGACCATATCTTCGTCAAAAATTGCCCCATTTCAGCTATAAAGATGTTTTTAGATTTCGCTTGATCTTTGGAACAAAACTGCATTAAAATAATTTGACTTCCGACTCATCTAAGAACGATATTAAATGATATTCTTCGATAAATAAAAAATATATGGAAAGCATTAAATAGGCTCTACCTTGAAATAAATGGTCATATCTTCGTCAAAAATTGCCCCATTTCAATTATAAAGGTGTTTTTAGAATTCTTTGGAACAAAACTGCACTAAAATAATTTGACTTCCGACTCATCTAAGAAAGATATTAAGGGATATTCTTCGATTAATAGAAAATATAAGCCAAACATTAAATAGGGTCAACCTTGAAATAAATGGCCATATCTTTGTCTCAAATTGCCCCATTTCAATTATAAAGGTGTTTTTAGAATTCACTTGATCTTTGAAACAAAACTGCATTAAAATAATTTGACTTCCGTCTCATCTAAGAAAGATATTAAGGGATATTGTTGATTAACAGAAAATATAAGCCAAACATTAAATAGGGTCAACCTTGAAATAAATGACCATATCTTCGTCAAAAATTGCCCCATTTCAATTATAAAGGTGTTTTTAGAATTCGCTTGATCTTTGGAACAAAACTGCATTAAAATAATTTGACTTCCGACTCATCTAAGAAAGATATTAAGGGATATTCTTCGATTAATAGAAAATATAAGCCAAACATTAAATAGGGTCAACCTTGAAATAAATGGCCATATCTTTGTCTCAAATTGCCCCATTTCAATTATAAAGGTGTTTTTAGAATTCGCTTGATCTTTGGAAAAAAACTGCATTAAAATAATTTGACTTCCGACTCATCTAAGAAAGATATTAAGGGATATTCTTCGATTAATAGAAAATATAAGCCAAACAATAAATAGGGTCAACCTTGAAATAAATGGCCATATCTTCGTCAAAAATTGCCCCATTTCAATTATAAAGATGTTTTTAGAATTCAATCGATCTTTGAAACAAAACTGCATTAAAATAATTTGACTTCCGACTCATCTAAGAAAGATATTAAGGGATATTCTTCGATTAATAGAAAATATAAGCCAAACATTAAATAGGGTCAACCTTGAAATAAATGGCCATATCTTCGTCAAAAATTGCCCCATTTAAATTATAAAGGTGTTTTTAGAATTCACTCAATCTTTGAAACAAAACTGCATTAAAATAATTTGACTTCCGACTCATCTAAGAAAGATATTAAGGGATATTCTTCGATAAATTGAAAATATATGGAAAACATTAAATAGGGTCTACCTTGAAATAAATGGCCATATCTTCGTCAAAAATTGCCCCATTTCAATTATAAAGGTGTTTTTAGAATTCACTCAATCTTTGGAACAAAACTGCATTAAAATAATTTGACTTCCGACTCATCTAAGAAAGATATTAAGAGATATTCTTCGATTAATAGAAAATATAAGGCAAACATTAAATAGGGTCAACCTTGAAATAAATGGCCATATCTTTGTCTGAAATTGCCCCATTTCAATTATAAAGGTGTTTTTAGAATTCACTCAATCCTTGGAACAAAACTGCATTAAAATAATTTGACTTCCGACTCATTTAAGAAAGATATTAAGGGATATTGTTGATTAACAGAAAATATATGGAAAGCATTAAATAGGGTCTACCTTGAAGTAAATGGCCATATCTTCGTCAAAAATTGCCCCATTTCAATTATAAAGATGTTTTTGGAATTCGCTCGATCTTTGGAACAAAACTGCATTAAAATAATTTGACTTCCGACTCATCTAAGAAAGATATTAAGGGATATTCTTCGATTAATAGAAAATATAAGCCAAACATTAAATAGGGTCAACCTTGAAATAAATGGCCATATCTTTGTCTCAAATTGCCCCATTTCAATTATAAAGGTGTTTTTAGAATTCGCTTGATCTTTGGAAAAAAACTGCATTAAAATAAATTGACTTCCGACTCATCTAAGAAAGATATTAAGGGATATTCTTCGATTAATAGAAAATATAAGCCAAACAATAAATAGGGTCAACCTTGAAATAAATGGCCATATCTTCGTCAAAAATTGCCCCATTTCAATTAAAAAGATGTTTTTAGAATTCAATCGATCTTTGAAACAAAACTGCATTAAAATAATTTGACTTCCGACTCATCTAAGAAAGATATTAAGGGATATTCTTCGATTAATAGAAAATATAAGCCAAACATTAAATAGGGTCAACCTTGAAATAAATGGCCATATCTTCGTCAAAAATTGCCCCATTTAAATTAAAAAGGCGTTTTTAGAATTCAAACAATCTTTGGAACAAAACTGCATTAAAATAATTTGACTTCCGACTCATCTAAGAAAGATATTAAGGGATATTCTTCGATAAATTGAAAATATATGGAAAACATTAAATAGGGTCTACCTTGAAATAAATGGCCATATCTTCGTCAAAAATTGCCCCATTTCAATTATAAAGGTGTTTTTAGAATTCACTTAATCTTTGGAACAAAACTGCATTAAAATAATTTGACTTCCGACTCATCTAAGAAAGATATTAAGAGATATTCTTCGATTAATAGAAAATAAAAGGCAAACATTAAATAGGGTCAACCTTGAAATAAATGGCCATATCTTTGTCTGAAATTGCCCCATTTCAATTATAAAGGTGTTTTTAGAATTCACTCAATCTTTGGAAAAAAACTGCATTAAAATAAATTGACTTCCGACTCATCTAAGAAAGATATTAAGGGATATTGTTGATTAACAGAAAATATATGGAAAGCATTAAATAGGGTCTACCTTGAAGTAAATGGCCATATCTTCGTCAAAAATTGCCCCATTTCAATTATAAAGATGTTTTTGGAATTCGCTCGATCTTTGGAACAAAACTGCATTAAAATAATTTGACTTCCGACTCATCTAAGAAAGATATTAAGGGATATTCTTCGATAAATAGAAAATATATGGAAAGCATTATATAGGGTCTACCTTGAAATAAATGGCCATATCTTCGTCAAAAATTGCCCCATTTAAATTATAAAGGTGTTTTTAGAATTCAAACAATCTTTGGAACAAAACTGCATTAAAATAATTTGACTTCCGACTCATCTAAGAAAGATATTAAGGGATATTCTTCGAATAATAGAAAATATATGGAAAGCATTAAATAAGGTCTACCTTGAAATAAATGGCCATATCTTCGTCCAAAATTGCCCCATTTCAATTATAAAGGTGTTTTTAGAATTCAATTGATCTTTGAAACAAAACTACATTAAAATAATTTGACTTCCGACTCATCTAAGAAAGATATTAAGGGATATTCTTCGATTAATAGAAAATATAAGCCAAACATTAAATAGGGTCAACCTTGAAATAAATGGCCATATCTTTGTCTCAAATTGCCCCATTTCAATTATAAAGGTGTTTTTAGAATTCGCTTGATCTTTGGAACAAAACTGCATTAAAATAATTTGACTTCCGACTCATCTAAGAAAGATATTAAGGGATATTCTTCGATTAATAGAAAATATAAGCCAAACAATAAATAGGGTCAACCTTGAAATAAATGGCCATATCTTCGTCAAAAATTGCCCCATTTCAATTAAAAAGATGTTTTTAGAATTCAATCGATCTTTGAAACAAAACTGCATTAAAATAATTTGACTTCCGACTCATCTAAGAAAGATATTAAGGGATATTCTTCGATTAATAGAAAATATAAGCCAAACATTAAATAGGGTCAACCTTGAAATAAATGGCCATATCTTCGTCAAAAATTGCCCCATTTAAATTAAAAAGGCGTTTTTAGAATTCAAACAATCTTTGGAACAAAACTGCATTAAAATAATTTGACTTCCGACTCATCTAAGAAAGATATTAAGGGATATTCTTCGATAAATTGAAAATATATGGAAAACATTAAATAGGGTCTACCTTGAAATAAATGGCCATATCTTCGTCAAAAATTGCCCCATTTCAATTATAAAGGTGTTTTTAGAATTCACTTAATCTTTGGAACAAAACTGCATTAAAATAATTTGACTTCCGACTCATCTAAGAAAGATATTAAGAGATATTCTTCGATTAATAGAAAATATAAGGCAAACATTAAATAGGGTCAACCTTGAAATAAATGGCCATATCTTTGTCTGAAATTGCCCCATTTCAATTATAAAGGTGTTTTTAGAATTCGCTCAATCTTTGGAACAAAACTGCATTAAAATAATTTGACTTCCGACTCATCTAAGAAAGATATTAAGGGATATTGTTGATTAACAGAAAATATATGGAAAGCATTAAATAGGGTCTACCTTGAAGTAAATGGCCATATCTTCGTCAAAAATTGCCCCATTTCAATTATAAAGATGTGTTTTGGAATTCGCTCGATCTTTGGAACAAAACTGCATTAAAATAATTTGACTTCCGACTCATCTAAGAAAGATATTAAGGGATATTCTTCGATAAATAGAAAATATATGGAAAGCATTATATAGGGTCTACCTTGAAATAAATGGCCATATCTTCGTCAAAAATTGCCCCATTTAAATTATAAAGGTGTTTTTAGAATTCAAACAATCTTTGGAACAAAACTGCATTAAAATAATTTGACTTCCGACTCATCTAAGAAAGATATTAAGGGATATTCTTCGAATAATAGAAAATATATGGAAAGCATTATATAGGGTCAACCTTGAAATAAATGGCCATATCTTTGTCTCAAATTGCCCCATTTCAATTATAAAGGTGTTTTTAGAATTCGCTTGATCTTTGGAACAAAACTGCATTAAAATAATTTGACTTCCGACTCATCTAAGAAAGATATTAAGGGATATTCTTCGATTAATAGAAAATATAAGCCAAACAATAAATAGGGTCAACCTTGAAATAAATGGCCATATCTTCGTCAAAAATTGCCCCATTTCAATTATAAAGATGTTTTTAGAATTCAATCGATCTTTGAAACAAAACTGCATTAAAATAATTTGACTTCCGGCTCATCTAAGAAAGATATTAAGGGATATTCTTCGATTAATAGAAAATATAAGCCAAACATTAAATAGGGTCAACCTTGAAATAAATGGCCATATCTTCGTCAAAAATTGCCCCATTTAAATTATAAAGGTGTTTTTAGAATTCAAACAATCTTTGGAACAAAACTGCATTAAAATAATTTGACTTCCGACTCATCTAAGAAAGATATTAAGGGATATTCTTCGATAAATTGAAAATATATGGAAAACATTAAATAGGGTCTACCTTGAAATAAATGGCCATATCTTCGTCAAAAATTGCCCCATTTCAATTATAAAGGTGTTTTTAGAATTCACTTGATCTTTGGAACAAAACTGCATTAAAATAATTTGACTTCCGACTCATCTAAGAAAGATATTAAGAGATATTCTTCGATTAATAGAAAATATAAGCCAAACATTAAATAGGGTCAACCTTGAAATAAATGGCCATATCTTCGTCAAAAATTGCCCCATTTCAATTATAAAGGTGTTTTAAGAATTCTTTGGAACAAAACTGCATTAAAATAATTTGACTTCCGACTCATTTAAGAAAGATATTAAGGGATATTGTTGATTAACAGAAAATATATGGAAAGCATTAAATAGGGTCTACCTTGAAGTAAATGGCCATATCTTCGTCAAAAACTGCCCCATTTCAATTATAAAGATGTTTTTGGAATTCGCTCGATCTTTGGAACAAAACTGCATTAAAATAATTTGACTTCCGACTCATCTAAGAAAGATATTAAGGGATATTCTTCGATAAATAGAAAATATATGGAAAGCATTAAATAGGGTCTACCTTGAAATAAATGGCCATATCTTCGTCAAAAATTGCCCTATTTAAATTATAAAGGTGTTTTTAGAATTCAAACAATCTTTGGAACAAAACTGCATTAAAATAATTTGACTTCCGACTCATCTAAGAAAGATATTAAGGGATATTCTTCGAATAATAGAAAATATATGGAAAGCATTAAATAAGGTCTACCTTGAAATAAATGGCCATATCTTCGTCCAAAATTGCCCCATTTCAATTATAAAGGTGTTTTTAGAATTCAATTGATCTTTGAAACAAAACTACATTAAAATAATTTGACTTCCGACTCATCTAAGAAAGATATTAAGGGATATTCTTCGATTAATAGAAAATATAAGCCAAACATTAAATAGGGTCAACCTTGAAATAAATGGCCATATCTTCGTCAAAAATAGCCCCATTTAAATTATAAAGGTGTTTTTAGAATTCAAACAATCTTTGGAACAAAACTGCATTAAAATAATTTGACTTCCGACTCATCTAAGAAAGATATTAAGGGATATTCTTCGATAAATTGAAAATATATGGAAAACATTAAATAGGGTCTACCTTGAAATAAATGGCCATATCTTCGTCAAAAATTGCCCCATTTAAATTATAAAGGTGTTTTTAGAATTCAAACAATCTTTGGAACAAAACTGCATTAAAATAATTTGACTTCCGACTCATCTAAGAAAGATATTAAGAGATATTCTTCGATTAATAGAAAATATAAGGCAAACATTAAATAGGGTCAACCTTGAAATAAATGGCCATATCTTTGTCTCAAATTGCCCCATTTCAATTATAAAGGTGTTTTTAGAATTCACTCAATCTTTGGAACAAAACTGCATTAAAATAATTTGACTTCCGACTCATCTAAGAAAGATATTAAGGGATATTGTTGATTAACAGAAAATATATGGAAAGCATTAAATAGGGTCTACCTTGAAGTAAATGGCCATATCTTCGTCAAAAATTGCCCCATTTCAATTATAAAGATGTTTTTGGAATTCACTCGATCTTTGGAACAAAACTGCATTAAAATAATTTGACTTCCGACTCATCTAAGAAAGATATTAAGGGATATTCTTCGATAAATAGAAAATATATGGAAAGCATTAAATAGGGTCTACCTTGAAATAAATGGCCATATCTTCGTCAAAAATTGCCCCATTTAAATTATAAAAGTGTTTTTAGAATTCAAACAATCTTTGAAACAAAACTGCATTAAAATAATTTGACTTCCGACTCATCTAAGAAAGATATTAAGGGATATTCTTCGAATAATAGAAAATATATGGAAAGCATTAAATAAGGTCTACCTTGAAATAAATGGCCATATCTTCGTCCAAAATTGCCCCATTTCAATTATAAAGATGTTTTTAGAATTCACTTGATCTTTGAAACAAAACTACATTAAAATAATTTGACTTCCGACTCATCTAAGAAAGATATTAAGACATATTCTTCGATTAATAGAAAATATAAGGCAAACATTAAATAGGGTCAACCTTGAAATAAATGGCCATATCTTTGTCTCAAATTGCCCCATTTCAATTATAAAGGTGTTTTTGGGATTCACTTGATCTTTGGAACAAAACTGCATTAAAATAATTTGACTTCCGACTCATCTAAGAAAGATATTAAGGGATATTCTTCGATTAATAGAAAATATAAGCCAAACATTAAATAGGGTCAACCTTGAAATAAATGGCCATATCTTCGTCAAAAATTGCCCCATTTCAATTATAAAGGTGTTTTTAGAATTCGCTTGATCTTTGGAACAAAACTGCATTAAAATAATTTGACTTCCGACTCATCTAAGAAAGATATTAAGGGATATTCTTCGATAAATAGAAAATATATGGAAAGCATTAAATAGGCTCTACCTTGAAATAAATGGCCATATCTTCGTCAAAAATTGCCCCATTTCAATTATAAAGGTGTTTTTAGAATTCTTTGGAACAAAACTGCATTAAAATAATTTGACTTCCGACTCATCTAAGAAAGATATTAAGGGATATTCTTCGAATAATAGAAAATATATGGAAAGCATTAAATAGGGTCTACCTTGAAATAAATGGCCATATCTTTGTCTCAAATTGCCCCATTTCAATTATAAAGGTGTTTTTAGAATTCACTCAATCTTTGGAACAAAACTGCATTAAAATAATTTGACTTCCGACTCATCTAAGAAAGATATTAAGGGATATTTTTGATTAACAGAAAATATATGGAAAGCATTAAATAGGGTCTACCTTGAAATAAATGGCCATATCTTCGTCAAAAATTACCCCATTTCAATTATAAAGGTGTTTTTAGAATTCGCTTGATCTTTGTTACAAAACTGCATTAAAATAATTTGACTTCCGACTCATCTAAGAAAGATATTAAGGGATATTCTTCGATTAATAGAAAATATAAGCCAAACATTAAATAGGGTCTACCTTGAAATAAATGGCCATATCTTCGTCAAAAATTGCCCCATTTCAATTATAACGGTGTTTTTAGAATTCAGTCGATCTTTGAAACAAAACTGCATTAAAATAATTTGACTTTCGACTCATCTAAGAAAGATATTAAGGGATATTCTTCGATAAATAGAAAATATATGGAAAGCATTAAATAGGCTCTACCTTGAAATAAATGGCCATATCTTCGTCAAAAATTGCCCCATTTCAATTATAAAGGTGTTTTTAGAATTCTTTGGAACAAAACTGCACTAAAATAATTTGACTTCCGACTCATCTAAGAAAGATATTAAGGGATATTCTTCGATAAATAGAAAATATATGGAAAGCATTAAATAGGGTCTACCTTGAAATAAATGGCCATATCTTCGTCTAAAATTGCCCCATTTCAATTATAAAGGTGTTTTTGGAATTCGTTCAATCTTCGGAACAAAACTGCATTAAAATAGTTTCACTTCCGACTCATCTAAGAAAGATATTAAGAGATATTCTTCGATTAATAGAAAATATAAGCCAAACATTAAATAGGGTCAACCTTGAAATAAATGGCCATATCTTTGTCTAAAATTGCCCCATTTCAATTATAAAGGTGTTTTTTGGATTCGCCCGATCTTTGGAACAAACTGCATTAAAATAATTTGACTTCCGACTCATCTAAGAAAGATATTAAGGGATATTCTTCGATTAATAGAAAATATATGGAAAGCATTAAATAGAGTCTACCTTGAAATAAATGGCCATATCTTCGTCAAAAATTGCCCCATTTCAATTATAAAGGTGTTTTTAGAATTCACTTGATCTTTGAAACGAAACTGCATTTAAATAATTTGACTTCCGACTCATCTAAGAAAGATATTAAGGGATATTCTTCGATAAATAGAAAATATATGGAAAGCATTAAATAGGGTCTACCTTGAAAAAAATGGCCATATCTTCGTCAAAAAAATTGCCCCATTTCAAGTATAAAGGTGTTTTTAGAATTCACTCGATCTTTGGAACAAAACTGCATTAAAATAATTTGACTTCCGACTCATCTAAGAAAGATATTAAGGGATATTCTTGCCTGGTCTGAGAACTTGTGGGATGGTTCGGATGGGGCTGAGCTGAGGCCACCAGGCGGGTCGCGGGTTGCGGATAGCGAACGGCCTCCCCTCGGGGAGGTTAGCTGCGAATAATACGATACTTTTCGTAAATAAGCAGTCTCGGACAAACAGCGGGTGCGATTATGCCGATCGCACCGACAAGGCGCTTGTGTCGCCGCCTTCTAAAGTATAGCTTCACACATCCCCCTATCTCCCCACAAAACTACCTACCACATCCTACCCCCTCATCTCACTCCGGTCCGTACTAAGGCGTTATTCGAACCGTGCCGAGAGTCAGCCTGGCTGGGGGCCCGGATTAAAACTAGCCCAGTCTTTAACGGTGAGCTCAGGCAAATGGCGACCGTCTGTTCTAATTCAGCCTTACCCGGGTATTGCGGATCTCTGCCCGGGCGGACACTTACTTCTCCGCAGCTCGTGGGATTCCATGAAAAAGTTACAATACATAAAGATATCGCAGGATCTCCCTGCGGAACTTGTCGCAAGACAATTAGAGGGTCATATCCCTGACGGAGAACGACCCTTGCGTGTGGTAGACAATCCTCCACACCGTGCTGCTCCAGCAACAAATAGGAGAGTGCCACGGGCACGAGAAACTCCGGCTGTGAGGCATGGGAGACCGATGGCTGGTACACTCAGACCACCGCACCCAACACCGAACAGCGCGAGGCAAGGCGCTCAGCGCCCAAAGAGGAAGGGAGAGCTCCTGCCACCAAGGGGTCAACCCGGTGGGCTGGATGACCCGAACCGGAGAAATCTCTGCGGTTCAAGGGTCAAGTGGTACCTCCGGTACCTCCAGCAGGGACTCAACCCCGATGAAGCCCTGAAAAAGGCCAAAGAGCCCAGGGAGGAGGTTGCAGCACCCGCGCCAGCCTCGAAAAGGCGGAGCAGCAGTCTCACACCTCCGGTGGCCACCCCCAAGAGGATGTGCCCGGGGGTTGTGGGCGCTGCCCGCGGCTCGGCAGCGGCAAAGGTGCTGAAGAACAATGGGGCAGGTAATCTGGACCTGCGCCCAAGCACATCGCGTGCAGCGGCCACGAAGCCCAGCTCGCCGACACCCACCGAGCCTCGCCTGTCCTATGCAGACATGGCAAAAAAGGTAAAGGTGGCTGTGTTGCCCGTGGGCTTCCCAAGGGTCATGCTCAGTCACGGAGATTTATCTGTGTTGGAAGAGGCCATCATTGACGAAGTCATTGCGTCTGATGGAGATGTCGCGGTCTCATTCGTGGGCATTCACTTCCGGGTTGGATTCCTGGTAATTGAATGCTCCGATGAGACCTCAGCCGATTGGCTAAGGATTGCAACTTCGAGGCTACAGTCGTGGAAGGGCGTGCCCCTTGAGTGCAAGGTGGGGAACGACATTCCGTCGCCCCACTGCATCACGCTGTTCTGCCCCAGGAGTGCAGCTCGGTCTACCGAATCCCTGTTGGCTCTGCTGAGGAACCAGAACAGGATCGAGACCGACACCTGGAAGGTGATCTCCAGGAGGAACGAGGGTGGAGGAGCCCTCCTGGTGATCGGGATAGATGAACTATCCAAGAATGTTATTGTGGAGAAGGGGCACCAGGTCTTCTTCCGTTATGGGACCATGCCCGTAAGCGGACTGAAGAAAAAGAAGACTGCAGAAAGGCCCCAACTTACTCCAACGGGCAGAGAGGATGTCTCGGTGGGCAACACCACCACATCGGACACTCCTGCCCCGGAGCAGGGCAGTCCGACTGCGCAGCCCACCGACCCGTCGGAGGACCTCGCAGATGACGAAGAACTGGCAGATGCGACGCTCTGCCAGGCGGAGATGCTGGGGGACGACGATATCCCCATGTCCTCGCAGGAGCTGGAGGAGGAGCTGCAGGATGCAGCTGAAGCTGACGTCACTATGACGAGCAGCGGTGACGGGGACTGCTCCAGGCCCCATTCACCGTGTCAGCTGGAGCCTCCCCAAAAGTAGATGTCAAATGTCATCAACACAGGGCTAGCCCAGGTAAACATCCACCGAGCTAAGGCAGCCTCGGCGGTCTTAGCAAGGATGTTTACCAACAAACACCTTGGGCTGGCCCTGGTACAGGAGCCGTGGGTGAACGATGGCATCAAGGGCCTGTTCACAGTCGACTCAAAGGTAATCTGGGATCGGAGAGATCCAGCACCCAGAGCTTGTATCATGGTAAGGAAAAGTATTAACTTTACTATCCTTTCAGAATTCCTGACTAGAGACTGCGTTCCCATACTGGTGTACACCAAGGGCATCGTGTCTGCATACTTCGCAAAGTATGCACCCTGCCCACAACCAGAGGTAGAGAATCTGGTGGAGTACTGCAGGAAAGAGAAGATTCCGGTACTCATCGGATGCGATGCCAATGCGCACCATACGATATGGGGCAGCAGTGACATCAATCTAAGGGGTGAGTGCCTAACTGATTTTATTTTCAAATATAATCTAGAACTAGGTAATGTCGGATCTACACCGACATTTGTCACCAGGATCAGGGAAGAGGTGCTAGACATCACCCTGATCAATCGGTCCCTAAAGCCTCACCTTAGGGACTGGCATGTTTCCCAAGAGGAATCCATGTCTGATCATAGGACTATCCTATTTAACTTAAAATTAAATACGGATAGTAGCACACAAAGTCGCAACCCTAGAAAAACCAACTGGGAAGGGTACAAGTCGACCCTAGGACTTTCCCTAGCCAACGGGCTGTCTGGTAATCCCAGAAGGCCGCTAGAGCTTGACAGGGCTATTGGTTACCTCAATAAATGCATAACCAAGGCATTTGAGGATAACTGCGCGGTAGGGAAAAAGTACATGGAATAAGATGCCCCATGGTGGAACGACAGCCTAGAAAGGCTGCGCGTGACAACACGTCGCCTCTTCAATAAGGCAAAGAGGGACGGAATATGGGAGCAGTACCGTGAGAGCCTGACCTCCTATAATAAGGAGATAAGGAAGGCCAAACGGAAGAATTACAGAAACTTCTGCGAAGGCATAGTTAGCACAAGCGAAGGCGCCAGGCTCCATAGAGTACTGGCGAAACGAGCGCCTGATGCGAACTTAGCACTGAAGCGTGGGGATAACTCCTTTACGAGCACTGATCTGCAGAAACTAGCATTACTCTTCGAGACACACTTCCCAGGAAGTACACCCCTGCAGGAAGAGGCTATCGAGAGGGAAAGTAGATACAGGCCGTCAACTGACGACTGGGCATGCGCCAAGTCGACAGTCTCAAGGGAGAGACTTAATTGGGCAGTTGGAACATTCCAACCCTATAAGTCCCCTGGAATGGACGGCATATCGCCAGCCTTCCTTCAAACGGGACAGGAAATACTTCTCTCCCGTATTAGGAAAGCATTAGTAAGTAGCCTAGCCCTCGGATACATACCGGGCGCATGGAGAAGAGCTAGGGTAGTCTTCATCCCCAAGGCAGGGAAGAAAGACATTACCAGCCCAAAGTCCTTCAGACCCATCAGCTTAACATCGTTTTTACTGAAAACGTTGGAAAAGCTGGTGGACTATAAAATCAGAAGCACTTTGCTTAAGCAAAGGCCGCTGCACCCAACGCAGCATGCATACAGAGTAGGCAGGTCCACGGACACAGCACTTTATCAGCTGCGACGTACTTTGAGTGCGGCAATTGATAATAAGGAAGTAGCACTGTGCGCCTTCTTAGATATAGAAGGTGCCTTTGATAACACATCGCACGATGCAATCAATGCTACTCTTGAAAGAAGAGGCCTGGACCATACCACCAGCAGATGGATAATGGCACTGCTACGGTCCAGACAAGCCACGGCATCATTACATGATAGCACTGTAACAGTCCTAACCACCAAAGTCTGTCCCCAAGGAGGGGCTTTGTCTCCGTTACTCTGGAGTCTGTTAGTAGACGAACTACTAAACAGACTTGCCAACAGTGGTATTCAATGTCAAGGTTATGCCGATGACATTGTTATCATAGCGCGAGGCAAATTTGAAGAATCACTCTGTGACATAGTCCAGTCAGGGATAAGGATAACGTATGACTGGTGTAGGGAGGTTGGACTCAACCTAAACCCTACGAAAACAGTCATCGTTCCCTTTACCAGACGACATAAGTTACAGAGGATGAGACAAATATGGCTCTCAGGGACCCTACTAGAAACAAGTAGGGAGGTCAAATACCTGGGAGTCACTTTTGACAGCAGACTTAACTTTGGCACCCATGTGCAAAACACGATATTAAAGTGCTCCAGGGCGCTTTATGCATGTCGTAGTATTGCCGGCAAATCATGGGGAACATCACCAAAAATATTAAGATGGCTGTACCTGATGGTAGTAAGACCCATGTTAACCTATGGGGTGGTTGCATGGGGTGACAGGGCGCGGATGATCACCGTGAAGAAACAACTACAAAAGTTGCAAAGAATGGCCTGCGTATGTATGACAGGAGCTATGCGCACCTGCCCTACAATGGCCCTTGAAGCCTTAATGGAGCTCACACCACTCCACCATATCATAAGGCTCAAGCAGAAAGCTACGCTTCTCAGGATATCAGCAGAAGGAGTTGGGGGCAACCATATCCTAAGCCACAAGGATGCCCAACTCTTTTCAAACGAACTACCCCTACTGACGCAACCTAGGGACGAAATGGCAGCCGAATACATATTCGAGCGAAATTTCACAGTTCGTATGAGTAGTAAAAGGGAATGGACAACTCTGGATGAAGTCCATCCCATGAAACCGCACACAATAAAATGGTACACCGATGGATCACTCACGAATCAGGGCACCGGCCTTGGAGTGGTGGGTCCTCGGGTATTTTACCATGAATCCCTGGGAACGCACACCAGCATATTTCAGGCTGAGGTGTGTGCGATAGGGAGATGTGCGGACATCAACATAGAACGTAACTATCGGAATACGGATATATCCATCCTATCCGATAGTCAAGCAGCATTGAAAGCTATAATGGGGACTAAGATAACATCGAAGGTAGTCCATGAAGTTCGTTCAAAGCTAGACCTGCTCGGGACTCACAACAGGCTCACCCTACGATGGGTCCCGGGTCACAGGGACATAGCGGGAAACGAGGCGGCTGACAAGCAAGCAAGAATGGGGGCAGAAAGGCCCCTAACAGGACCAGAACCGTATTGTGGCATAGGGAGACACACTATACGACTGGAACTTAGAAACGAGGAGAGACAGAGACGGCATCAGAGCTGGTCAGAGGCAGTAGGACTCCGACAAGCCAGATGCCTCCTTGGTGGTTATAATCTTGTACGTTTTAAACAGATTATAACCATGGGAAAGAACAACCTTAGGATACTTACCGGTCTATTGACAGGACACTGTAGACTAAGGAGTCACCTGACAAAATTGGGTATATATAGTAGCGATCTCTGCAGGTTTTGTGAAAGAGAGGAGGAATCCTCGATGCACATCCTGGTAGAATGTGTCGCCTTAATTAGAAGAAGAAGCAGCATCCTAGGGGCGCATGTTTTGAATTACAAAGACATAAAAGACCTCAACCCAACAAAGATCCTCACGTTCGTAAGGGAGTTGGGGCTGATGGAAGAGCTATAGGCTCAGAAGGGGGGCACAATAGATCAAATAGGTCGCGGTGCAGCTTCCCCCCTAATAATAATAATAA